>NC_045448.1:6118030-6361033 GCF_002776525.5 Piliocolobus tephrosceles | reverse complement strand
AAAAAAAAAAAAAAAAAAAAAAAAAAAAACAAAAAAACAAAACAAAAAAAAAAAAACGAAATTTGATTCCCAGTGTTTGAGGAGTTTAATGGGAGGTGTTTCGGTCATGGGGCGGCTTCCTTGTAGTGCTGGCTGTCTTCGCTGTAGTGAGTGCGTTCTCACTCTGTTACTTCCCATAAAGCTGATTGTTCAAAAGAGCCTGCTCCTTCCCTCTGCTCTCTTGCTCCTCTTCAGCTGAGTAGTGTCTGCCTACACCAGCTCCCCTTCGCTTTCTGCTATGAGTGGAAGCAGCCTGAGGCCCGCCCTCATCAGATGCAGATATCCAGTCTTTCAGCCTGCACAACCCCAGGTCAAATAAATCTCTTTTCTTGACACATTACCCAGCCTGTCATTCCTTTATGGCAACATTAAATGGAATAGAACACTAGCAACTTAGGGCTCTATCTTCTTTTCTAGGCAATATCTGTATTTTGTGTTATATTATCTAATTTATCTCATGTGTCTCTTGGGTAGATTTTCTCATTTTGGTGGAGTATATCTTCTTTCAGCATGAAACATACAATTCTTGAAAGGCTATGAATCTGAAAAAAAATTCTTAATTTTCGTATTTCATTAGTATTTTGAATGGGATAAAAATGTAGATTGAAAATCATTATTTCTCATGCTTTTTGAAAGCAATACCTAACTTTTAGTGGTGGTGTTGCGGAAGACTGAAGCTATTCTCATCCAAAATCCTCTCTCTTCTGTTTTCCTTTACTATCAGGGAGAATTTAAGATCTGTTACATTTTCCCCTGGGGTTCTGAAATTTCATGGTGATGTCCCTTCCTTGGCTATGTGATCCTTTCCATCAGCTGTGCTGAAAAATAAGGGGGAGCTGTCAATCTGAAAATTTTTGCTCTTCATTTTTGTAAAATTTTATTTTTATTTTTCTCTTATTTATACCCTTTCATATTTCTGTTATCTTCTTCTCTCTCATCCTTTGAATACCCTGAACTTATGTTTTAATTTTATTATATTATTTTTTCTATTGCTTATAATGATATGCTTTCTAGGAGATGTTATCAATTTTATCATCCATTCTTTCTATTGATATTTTATTTCACCATTTAGTTTTTAATTTCTGAGAGGTATTTTCTGTTATCTATAGCGAAAAAAGCTCTTAGCTCTTTTTACATGGATTCAGTAACCACTTTTATATTTCTAAGTGTGTGTACACACATACATACACATACACACCCATACTCAGAGCAGCTGCCATCCAGCGGATGGCTGAGACAGGACCATAAGGTCTGGAGCCCTTGTCTTATCATAGGACAAATTCTGCAGGGCCATCTTAACTCCAGTGGTCCCTGTAGGACATTTTTGGAAGGCCACCATCACATTTTTGGAAGATCCACTCCTACTTTCGTCACTCCCTCCTCTGCCGGTGTGGATCCCAAGTGCACCCACGGTAAGCTTCTTGCACGCACAAGTCTGTCTCAGAGTTGGCTTCCCTGGGAAGGGACCTGTGCACTGAAGAGCAGCAACTCCCTGCAGCTGCAAACTCTGAGACCAGGTGTGATGTTTCCCGTTTTCTCACCCCAGCTGGTTCACACATTCTAACGTCAAATGACCCCCTTCCTTCTGTCAGATGACCTCCTGCTGCTCATTTCTCATAGCCAAATCTTAATCTCCATGGATTGTTGCAATAAATTGCTTCCCTACCTTAGTTTCTTCCTTCTATGGTTTATCTCCCTTCTATGGGTAGTCACTTTTGTTGTTAGGTAAACATGTATGATGCCATTAGGTAAACACGTATGATACTGTGATTTATCTGCTCAGGTGCCCTGGGGCTTCGCACTACTTTGTTTGATATAATCTCAGCAATTTAATAATGTCAAGAACCATCACAATCTAGTTTATACCCTTTTGCCTTTTACAAGGCCATCTGGGGACACATCCTCATTTGTTCTACATTTTCTACATATTTAATATTTCTTAAAATGTTGTAAATCTATCATTGCCACTTTCAGTTATTTGGCTTCACTCAGAGGCCATTCTCTTTCCCCTTCTCTCTACTGGAAAAAGTCGTGCCCTTCCTTCAACATTCTGCTTCAACACCACCTTTACCCTGGAGTGTTCCCTCCCTTCTTTTGATCCAGTGAGCGGTCCCATCTTTGGTGTATCTGTGGCCTTTTCTAGGTACATGCCCCTCTCAGAGGGATTTTCTAGGTACACATCAGTCTTATATGCCAGTCTGAATTACTAGTTATTTATATTTATCTGGCTGCTCTACTTGACTCAGATATTTGCAATGGTTAACACTATTTTTTCTTTAAATAAGCCCCTCACTAATAAGATGCCTGGTACAGATTTGGTGACCAATGGATGTTGACATGATAAGGAAATAAGTGAATCAGTGTTGTCATTCCAAGTTCATTTGTTGTTAACTTGAATACATTTATACAACATTTAATAAAATAGTAATTAAGATACCATTTTTAGAATTATTTACATATTTAATAAAAAAACTTTTAGAGATTTCAGGCTCTGGTTAATATGACTGAATGTGAAAGTGAGGAAAGGTCCTGCTTCTAAGAACAGCCATGGATTTAATTATTACCTTGCTGGATGAATATGAGCAGTTAAATTGCATGATCTATCTACTCCCTCCTTTCTTTTATTTTCTTTTTCTGTTATTCTGGGATAAAACTTTGATATTTGTCCTGCTCATGTACCTCTTCAGCTAGACTGAATCTAGTCATTTTCATACTATCTCTTATTTCCGTGACTGAAATCAAAATTCCTAGAGAAATGTTCTCTTAAGTGGGGTACTTTGACCCATCGTCATGTGGAGGAAAATATTATAACTTTCATTTTTATGCATTCACTTATTAATTTTTTCATTTCATAAAAACATATACTATTGAATAGTTGAAGGCTTCAAAGAAATATGTGTAGCATGGCTGGGCATGGTGGCTTACACCTGTAATCCCAGCACTTTGGGAGGCCGAGGAGGGCAGATCACAAGGTCAGGAGATCGAGACCATCCTGGCTAACATGGTGAAACCCCATCTCTACTAAAAATACAAAAATTAGCCATGCATGGTGGCAGTGGCCTGTAGTCCCAGCTACTCGGGAGGCTGAGGCAGGAGAATGGCGTGAACCCGGGAGGTGGAGCTTGCAGTAAGATGAGATTGTGCCACTGCACACTAGCCTGGGTGACAGAGCGAGACTCCATCAAAAAAAAAAAAAAAAAAAAGAAAAGAAATTTGTGTAGCATATATCTATAATTTATAATGTGCATTAATAAGATGAATACTCCTGACCTTACCAACCCAGCTAAGACCTAGAAGACAGCCAGTAGCACCAAGGGGGCCTCTTACATCTGTCTCTTCGCCCGCTTTCTCCTGCAAAACTTGACTAGCCTCAATTTTATGTTAATCATTCTTTTGTCTTATAAAAATAGTTGTGCTACATATGCATATTCATTCATATTTTATTAAATAATATCTTGCTCCTTTCTACTTGTTTCCGAACGTTAAAAAGTGTTATGATGCTATATGGACTATTCCACAATTTGTTTTTTCCCACCCGATATGAGGATTCTAAGATTCAATATTTTTGCTACATATGGCTGTAATTCATTATTTTCACCTTTGTATAATACTTAATTTTGTAAATATATTATAATTTATTACTTCTCTTTTTATTAGACATGTAGTTGATGTTCAATTTTTTTACTAGAAACATTGCTTCTATGAACATAAGAATCAACACATCTTCTAAGAAGAGTAATTATCTTTCAATTCAATAAATCTTTGAATTTTAATACATTCTTACATTTTCTCCACAAGTTTACTACATAGATTCTGTTAGAATTATTTTCAGGTTTCATGTATATTGCTATTACAAATGCCATTTTTAATCTTTAAATTAATTTTTCTGTCTGTTTCTTATAAGTAGAAATTCAGTTGAGTGTGTAAATTGTGTTTAATATTGTCCACTGATGCTCATCTTCATCCCAAGCATTCTAGGTTATTGCAGAGACTGGAAAGCTAGATGACTTGCCTGCCAGGATGCCTTGCCAGCTCACTGGCTTAGACTCTGTACCTGAGTGAGTCATCTGAGTCTAAGGGAAGCAATGCATCACTTGCTTCCACGGAAGCCACAGGCAGTGCAGTCTTTATCTGTCAGCAGATGTGGGCATCTGGGTATCTACCGGAAATTCACCGGCTTTGATGCTTCATGTGGCCAAGATTATCAGCATCATTTTCTGGGTTCCATAAACTGCAGTGACTTCTCTATTCTCTGTTCCCTGGCCCTTAAAAGACTTCAGAAGCCTCTGTTGTTGGCTAAACTATGTATGCAAAAAAGATATATTGAAGTCCTAATCCCTGATACCTGTGAATGAAACCTTCTTTGGATATAGGGTCTTTTGTGATGTGCTTAATTATGAATAGGGCATGCTGAAGCATGGGAGTGCACAGATCCACTATGACTGCTGTCTTTCTGAGAAGAAGAGAAGAAGTACAGTGACAGAGATACGACGGAAAGAAGGCCTCGTGAGGACAGAGGTGGAGGGTGGAGTGATGCATCTACCTTCTGAGAAGAAAAAAAGAAATATAGTGATGGATGGAGACACACAGTAAACAAGACCTTGTGAAGACAGAGCTGAAGGGCAGAAGGATGCAGCTACCTTCTGAGAAGAGAATAAACATAGTATAGGATAGAGATACACAGGAAAGAAGTTCTTGTGAAGACAGAGGTGGAGGGTGGAGTGATGCAGCCAGAAGCCTTTGAATTCCAAGACTGGCTGGTAACCACTGGACCCTGGAGTAGGCATGATGGGATTCTCTCATAGGCCTTGAGAGAGAATGTGGCTCTGCTGACACCTTGATTATGGACATATAGCCTCCAAACTGCAAGATAATAAATATTAACTGTATTAAGCCACCTAGTTTGTCACAATTTTTTATAGCAGCAGCTGGACACTAACACAGCCTCCAATTTCTTGAATTAAACCATTTTCTGTTTTAAATACCAGAGCAGATTCTCTTTCTCTGATTGAATCCTAACATATACTGAATTTGTGACTTCCAAGGTACTAAATCATTTTATTAAATTTAATAATTTGTGTGTGGTATCATTTTGGTTTTCTCTTTCAGAATATTATCTTCCTTATATTTTGACTTACTACTTTCTTGACTTACTGCATTGGTGAGAACCACCAGTACAGTGTTGAATGGAAGCATGGTAATACATACACTTGCTTTGTTCCTGCTCTTGAGGTTAATTACTCTAATATTTCAGGATGAATAACAATGTCTATTATAGATTTTTGGTATCTATATTTTGCCAAGTTAATGATATTGTCTTTATTCTTGATTTGCAAACAATTAAAATGAACTTAAATGGGTGTTTAAATTTACCAAGTTTTTGTTCTGCAACTATTGAAATAATCAGATTTCTTTATTTTAATCATATCATATGAATTACTTTCATGGATACTTGAATGATAAACCATCTTTATTGTCTGATATGTTTTGATTGTGTCCCCACCCAAATCTCATGTCAAATCGTAATCCCCACATATCACGGGCGGGACCTAGTGGAAGGTGATTGGATCACAGAGGTAGATTTCCTCTATTCTATACTCATGATAGTGAGTGAGAGTTCTCATGAGGCATGGGGGTTTAAAACTGTGGCATTTCCCTCCTTATGCTATCTTTCCTGCAACCATGTAAGATGAGCCTTGCTTCCCCTTTACCTTCTGTCACAGTTGTAAGTTTCCTGAGGCCTCCCAAGATATGTGGAACTATCAGTCAATTAAATCTCTTTTCTTTATAAATTACCCAGTCTCAGGTAGCTCTTTATTGCAGTGTGAAAGTGGATTAATACAGAAAATTGGTACCAGGAAACTGGGGCATTCCTACAAAAATACCTGAAAATGTGGAAACTACTTTGGAACTGGGTAACAGGCAGAGGTTGGAAGAGTTTGGAGGGCTCAGAAAAAGACAGGAAGATGTGGAAAATTTGGTACTTCCTAGAGACCTAGAGAAATTTCTAACCAGCAAAGCATTCAAGAATCAGCCTGGTTGCTCCTAACAGTGTACAGTCATATGCATTCACAAAGCAATGGTTTAAAATTAGAACTTTTGTTTAAAAGGAAAGCAGAGCATAAAAGTTCAGAACATTTGCAGCCTGACCATGTGGTAGAAAAGGAAAACCCATTTTCTGGGGAGAAATTCAAACCTCTGTAGAAATTTGCATAAGTGAAGAGAAGTGAAATGTTAATAGCCAAGACAATGGGGAAAATGTATCCAGGGCATGTCAGAGACCTTCACAGCAAATCTTCCCATCACAGGCCTGGAGGCCTGGAAGTAAAAAAAGGCTTCATGGACCAGACTCAGGGCCTCATTGCTCTGTACAGCCTCAAGACATGGCACCCTGTATCCCAGCTTCTCCAGTTCCAGCCATGACCAAATGGGGCCAAGGTATAGCTCCAGGCCATGGCTTTGGAAGGTGCAAGCCCCAGGCTTTGGCAGCTTCCATGTGGTGTTGGGTCTGTGGGTATGCAGAAGTCAATGATTGAGGTTTGGGAACCTCCATCTAGATTTCAGAGGATGCATGGAAACCCCTGGATATCCAGGGAGAAGTTTGCTGGAGGGGTGGAGCCCTCATGAAGAACCTCTACTAGGGCATTGCAGTGGGAAATCTAAGATTGGAGCTCCCACACAGTGTCCCCCCAGTGTCCCCAACTGGGACATTGCCTAGTGAAGCTATGAGAAGAGAGCCACCCCCTCCAGACCCCAAAATGTTAGATTCACCAACAGCTAGCACCATGTGGCTAGAAAAGCTGCAGGAACTCAATACCAGCCTGTGAAAGCAGGTGGAGGGGCTATATCCTGCAGAGTCACAGGGACAGAGCTGCCCAAGGCCTTGAGAGCCCACCTCTTGCATCAGTGTGCCCTGGATGTGAGACATGGAGTCAAAGAAGATAATTTTGGAGCTTTACATTTTAATGACTGCCTTGCTGGGTTTTGGACTTGCATAGGGCTTGGTTTTGGTCAATTGGCCCTTGGTTTTGGCTAATTTCTCCCTTTTGCAATGGGAGCATTTACCCAATGCCTGTACCCCCATTGCATCTTGGAAGTAACTAATATGTTTTTTATTTTACAGGATCATAGGTGGAAGAATTTTTATTTTACAGGCTCATAGTCTCAGATGAGACTTTGAACTTGGACTTTTGAGTTAATGAGGGAATGAGTTAAATCTTTGGGGGACTGTTGGGAAGGCATGATTGGTCTTGAAATTTGAGAAGGACATGAGATATGGGAGGTTCCAAGGATGGAATGAAATGGCTTCACTTTGTGCTCCCACCCTAATCTCATGTCAAATTGTAACCCCTGGGTCAGGGGAGGGACCTGGTGGGAAGTAATTGGATCATGGAGGCAGATTACCCCATGCTGTTCTCATTATAATGAGTGTGTTCTCAAGAGATCTGATGGCTTAAAAGTGTGGTACTTCCCCTACTTGCCCTTTCTCTCTCCTGCCACCATGTAAGACTTGCCTTGCTTTCCGTTTGCCTTCTGCCATGATGGTAAGTTTCCTGAGGCTTCCCCAATCATGTGGGACTGTGAGTTAATTAAACCTCTTTTCTTTATAAATTACCCAGTTACAGGTACTTTTTTTACAGCAGTGTAAAAATCGACAAATACAGTAACTATATAACACAGACATGTTTATACCCATGTGTGTCTTGAGACACCTCCCTCTCCACCATATTTTTCCTTTCTAGTGAGCCTCAGGTCAAGACTGTGAGTTCTACAGCCACATTCAAAGGTTCCATTCCTCAGTTTGCCACATACTAGCTTGTGCCTTAGCTTTCTAATCTGTAAAATGACAATAATAGTCAGACCGTTCTAGGATTATTGTGAGAATTAAATTAGTTTATATATTTTAAGTCTTTGAAGAACTTCTTGACTCTGGATAAGTATGCCTTGAAAATTCTCTCTCTTCTCAGTAGTTGATGCTATTGAATGTGGCCCCAGGCTGATGACAAATGCAGTGACCCTGGGAACAAAAGTACAGTGATGGCACTTTGATACATTCTGATTTTTGAGATGATCCCAAAAATATTTTTATTATTTTTGAGAGTACTATTAAAACAAAAACATGAAATTAAGAAGTATATTTTCTTGAGATTCATTAAATCACTGAGACTTATGCTTGGCCTTCTCAGACCAGAAACACCATTCAGGACAGTATTTGTCTTGAGGACAGGAACCACACAGAGGTATCTACCCAGCACCCAGTACTGTGCCTTCATAGACAATAGCATGTGTGGAAAGAGTCCTTGCAATTGACCTATGTTGTACTCAAAATGTGTTCTAGTAGACCAGAAATTAGTAGCTCTTCAGCTCCTCTGAATCCCTTGAATGCTTTCTGCTAATTTCATAAAACTGTTGGTTGATTTTGTTGATCTGAATAGAAAGATAACATGTTAAATAACTTTGTAATTTGGCACAATGAAATAAAGGCACCTGATACATTTTTGAAGTTGATCTTTCATCTGAGAACACTAAGTGTGGTCACTAGTTAACAACCCCACACACTGTTAATTATCTGTGCATTTTGTCCTCTTCACAAATGCAGACTCTTGAGGGCCAGCTTCCTTTCTCTCTGGTTTTGCATACCCATGGTTCACTGAAAGATGCCTGGCAAATAGTAAGCCCTTAGAAAACTCTTTTGAGTAAGTCAATGAATGATGAAATGTCTTGTTTGTACAACACTGTCCAATTTGGATGTCAATAGGTCCAAATGCAGTTTTACTACCTGGGAAGTAAATAAACATTAGAGTCACTCTATCATTTCAATCTTGGAAGCATTCATTCCACTGTTCAAACTTGGGCACGCTACACAACTTATCTGAGCCTCAGTTTCTCTTTCAAACTGGTTAGAGGAAATTAAATGAGGTAACACACGAAAAATCGTTAGCATTGTATTACTTTATTTGCCTACTGAATGATGTAATCTCTCTCTATATATATGTATATGTGTGTGTGTGTATGTGTGTATTTATAAATTTTTGTCCTATTCCCTTTTTTGAGTATCAAGAATGAAACAATCTCTCGCTCTCTTTCTTTCTCTCTCCTGAAACAAACTTTGCTTCTTGCGTGTTAACAGAGCCCATGCTCTAAACTCTTTAAATATTCAAGCTCAGATTGTGTATTCCAAATTATCTGATACATTCCAAATAGGTTAATATACTAATGCATTTGAAATATATCATGATGAGTGTAAAGAAAACATATTGACTAGCTCAGACTGCACAGCATTATACAAGCAAGACATTTTATCTTCACTGATTTAGCATTTTCTAGAGAATTACTGTTTGCCAAGCATCATTCAGTGCACCATGGGCAGGCAGAACTAGGAAGAAAGAAAGCTGGCCTTCAAAATCCTAAATTTGCGAAGAGGACAAAGTACACAGATATGAACCAACTTGTGAGTACTTTACTGAGTATACTCAGGTGAAATATCAGTGAAAATTTTGCAAGCTCCTAAATTTGTGTTGAGTTGAATAATTGTTCAAAGCAACTAACAAATTATGATTCCTAGGACTCAGCAGCTCTTTTTTCAGGTAGGTGAGGTGGGAATGACAAAACTTCTCAATCAATTCACCAAGAAGCCCAAAAGGGTCCCATTAGTAAAGGTCAGAGGTGAATATTTGACCTACATTTCCACACCAAACAGACCGGAGTCTCAGCAAACAGAGACGTTTCCTGCAGAAACAGCATAACAATGCATAATGCTTCGAGGCACTCCACAGACAGGCTCCCAGTGCTGCCAGACACAGTACCCAGTGCTGCACATGTGTTTATTTGCATGTGAGAAGATTAGTCACATGTTTCCCAAATCACAGGTTTTAGTTTCCGAAGTGCGCTTAGTAGATTATATCCCTAAATTAGTATGGAAAGCAATGCTCTGTGAACACACCAGATGAGAGATTCAGAAATTCATAACTCTTTCATTCCCATTCAGTTATCTCTGTGGTTTCTACACACTGTGCATGCCTCATGGATGGCTGTTCACCTTGTCAGGGATTCTTAAAATAATTTATAAGAATGTCACGCCAATGAAGGAAAACACTTGAGTGTTATTTTTAGTGGTTGAAATCCATTGTTTTATACTTGATTGACTGCAAACAGCTAAAAATAATTTCTCCAGTCTGGAAAAGTAAATTTACTTAAAAAAACGTATGGAGTATATAATTTCAACAATAAAGTGAATTCACTAAGGGAAAAGGATAAAGTCATAAAGAGGAGCACTTAGCAGTAGCAAAAATTGCTAGCTCAGCAGCAGGGCAGAGTGCATTTGCTCACAAATTCACCTGGTATGGTAGGGATCAGGTTAGAAGAAAGAGACACCTGCGTTGAAGGGTTTCAGGAGGTATGTGCACTGGGACCAAAGCACTGGGAGTTTAAGACTGAGATCTGTTTTCACATGAGAATAAAATAGACAAGTTCAGAGTTATGAAGAGCTCACAGGAGTTAAGTTTACATATTCAAACAGTTTAGTCTTTGGCTTTGTTTCCCTGGGTTTTAGTGACCTTGACACAGACCAAATGTGGAAAGATGGACAGCGGATTTATCTGGGTTTTTCGACTGGACCAAGCATTAACGATAGTGAGGCCTTGAGCTAAGAGAGGCCAGTTCTCACTAACAGGTATTTCAGCAATAGGAAATTGAGTAACAAGCAGTCTGGAATTATAGAACAATTGTTGTTAAGTGCAGGTTAGGGGAAGGGCTTGGTCAAGGAACACAAACAAAAAACTTGCTTCGAAGACTAGAAGCAGCCACCAATCAAAGAGTTTTGGTAGCGCCTCAGCTCTAAGATTTGGAAAATAACATAAGGTTTTTCTAGGTCAACTGCTCCTACCAAAAGCATAAACCTTCTCCATAGCATCCCTGGTAAGTGGTCAGCTAAAACCTGCATGAGCACCTGGGCAAACATTTCACCAGGGAGCCCACTCTCCTTTGGCTCCTTTGTGGTTAGAAATTGCCTTCCTCATACTGGGCAGGATGCAGTGTTCTCCATCAGGTATCCTTGCTCCCTTCTCTGAGTTCCACAGTTGGATTTAGGCTCTGGAATAGGATAATTATTACAAATGTGAATTACACAGCCTGAAGGAGAAGTTTGGAGCTACCAAGCGGCAATGAACCAGGAAAACTTTTGTAAATGGCCTCATTTTTATAGAAGAAGGAAATGCAGATCCAAATGGATGAAAGAACGTGCATGAGTTATAGAGTATGAGCTAGGATTAAAATTAAGATTTTCTCTAGCTTTCTGATTTTTTTCTATCATCACACACCCCCAGGATCATCACAGGAGGGTGTTGGGTCTTAGGAACCATAAAAACTTGCTCTTCTATCATTCCAGACTGATGAAAATAAACCCTAGGTAATAAATCCTAGGTGAGGCCTTCCTAAGCAGACATTCTATCAGCCAGTTCCAATCACCCATCCCAAGTATGACAAACAGTTGACAGAGATATTTTGCTTATTCCTCATGCTTATTCCTTACACTGTTCGTTCTCTGGAATATGACTAATGACCGTTCTGCAGATGAAGGCATCAGATATTAGATCTAAGTTAACTGAGTCATTTCCTCTTTAAATGAAATGATGCTCCCTCAAAAACCCTGCTTGACAAACCTCTCTGGGACACTCTTATATCCCCACAAAGTTCATTTTATTGCTCTCTCTTTTTCTTTTCAGTCTGGCAATAATGCTCAACAGGCTTGTAAAGTATGTCTATCTTTCCGTAAGTTGAATGACTCTTTAGTTGGTCTTACCTTCTAGACACAAGTTTATAAATATTCTCATATCCTTTTAAATAAAGTGTTTGTTTCTCTCTTTCATCCACCCTCCCTTTTTATTTTTTTAAGAAATATGTATCTCTGTAAGGATTATAATATCTTTTAGCTAGTAAGAGAGCCTTGGAAAAATTGGAATTCTTGGCTTTTTTTTTTTTTTGCATTCTTATTTAAGCTTTTTGCCCTTAATTGATTGTTGGATAAGAGCAGTGGTCAGTAGGGATAGACTTTACCATCTGCAAGAGTATGAGCAATCCAGAGTATCACATATAATGTAATCCATAGAAATGTTGCTATTAAGCATTAGTGCTAAATATTACTATGCAATTATCAGCACAATTAAAAGAAAAGGTACATCTATTTTTTATAAATTATAAAACATCTTTCCCACCCCTTCCCTGTCCCATTCTACCCCTTTTTCATCCTAATATCATAATATCATTATCTCCAGCACACACTCATTAGTTAGAACTACACAGGTAGAGGGAGGGAGGTGTGCAGTGACAAACACGCAAAAGAAAAAGAAGGGCTTAGTGTTTCTAAATACGTGGTTGTGCAAAGACATAACGTCTTTTACATTTTGTTTAGGCAGAGGAGTCACATGGGTCTCCTTGCATTGTCAGGTGACATTTTATTCAAGCAAAAAAGCAGTGTGAATACTGGACAAACACGTGTTAAATACAGTTGGTCAATTAAGTTTGAATTTCAGATAAGCAATAGATTAATTGTATACAATTATTTCTAAATATGACATGGGAAATACTTATACTGAAAAATTACTCAATTATTGTACCTGAAATTCAAATTTACCTGAGCATCTTGCATTTTTTTCTTTTTTTTTTTTTGGCTAACAAAGTTTCACTGTATTGCCCAGACAGGTCTTGAACTCCTGAGCTCAAGCTATCCTCCTGCCTCTGCCTCCCTGAAAGCAGGGATTACAGGCATGAACCACCACACCCAGCCTGTAGTTTTATTTGCTAAATCATCTAACAATCTTAAAAATGAGCCAGCTGATACTAGAAAGTAAAAAAAAAAAAAAAGTGTCAGTGTCCCTGGAGAAAAAACATGTACTTATGTACATCTGGTATTATCATCAGAATTTGATATTATAACCTAGATCTCGAAAGTTCTCTAAAAGCTTTTATAAACATTATCTATAAACAAGATAAATTAACTATTCCCATTTTGCAGATGAGGAGGCTGATGCTTACGGTGGTCCAGAGATTGGTCCAATGTAAAAATGATCCTAAAAGATGGAACTGAAACTAGTATCATGGTCTTTTGATTCCCAATCCATATTTCCAGGTTGACATCAAAATAATTAATTGGGTTATAAATAATCCAATCCATCTAGTCATATTAGTCACAATCACCAGCCCTGGGCAGTAATTATATATCTTGGCAGTGGCCACTCTGCTTGGAATTGAAAAAGTGATCGGGGAGCATCCAAATCCAACTATGTCCAGGAAGCAATGTGAACTGCATTGGAAGCCCTGCGTTAATCTGCATAAACACAGTCTAGCTGCTGGTTGGTGATGTCCCATTATTTCTTGAAAAATCTACAAATTTTAATACAGTTCATGTATTTCCATTTTTCTATACAAGTGGCAATATAATTTGGTGTCAAGGAACTACATGGTTGTTAAGAATAATTCATAGACTATTGGTTTTTTAGCCATGGAAGGATGAAAGTAATGTCATGACACTTCCATTCACAGATCTGAAGAGCAACTGAACAGGATTTTTTATTTGACTGCATTTGTGAGGCTGGCACCCACAGAGACATAGATTTTTCATTTAAAATTCAGCCCTTCTGTGAGATGCTGAGTGATGTTCTTGGAACCAGACAAAATTGACCGGAATTTGTGAAAAGGTAATCAGCTATTCCTTGCCTACTGAAACCAGTGAATATATGTACACACTGCTTTGAGAATCTGTTCTTTTTGTTACAGAACAGATGTCTGGGAGGTTTTTGGCAGGCCCCACTCTGTCAAACAGTCCGGTTTTGACAGCTACTTGCTTGAGGGATGGCTGAAATGCAAAGTATTTCTGATCAGAATATTATATTCATCTGGATGTTAATTACTGTGTCTGCCTTGGTATAAATAATTAATTATGCAAAACCCACACAGCTGCTGCTGGACAGAGTTAAGTGACTTGCTGTCAAAGTCTCACAGTTCTGGAAGGAAAGGAGGATTTAGTAAAACATGCACTGTAACAGAGAATATGGTATGAGGATTTTCTTGTCAGGATCCTTCTTTCGTTGAATAAAAGACCGTTATACCTCAGCATGGTGTGTGTGAGTGTGTGTTTTAAATAAAGAAATAGCTTCTAATTTACTTTAAGTTGGCCCTGAAAACAACTCTCTTTTCTAGTTATTAAGTAATTTTCTAGGAATCCACATACCACATTATTAGATAACCATTACCAGTGAACTCCTAAATCTCTCCTGTTTTCCTCACATTCATAAGTCTCAATAGCTCAAAATATCCCATGGAATTGGACGTGTAGGTCACACTGAAGTAGGTGAGCTTTTTGTTTGATTGCTTCAGAAAAGACACTGACAGACCCAGCTCATTTTATTCACTTTCAGATTTATATGAGTATCACTGATCTGGTCACTTGTGAATATGAGAATGTCTAGACTGCTGAGAAATGATACTGCATCCATTAAAAAAGTTAATCTCTACATTAATTGATCCAAGTGCAAATGAATTTTTTTAATGTCTAAATACACCTAGAAGTTCAATTGATGTAGGGTAGGTGCTAGTTCCATGTGATACTTTTTGGCAAAACAGCATTGCATGTAGCAGCAGTGATAGGAAAAGGGGAAAAAAGCTGCCTCTCAAACCAAGGCATTGATAGATTTATCAGATGGTTTTGTTTTGTGCAAATATTGATATTACTGCAATGAAGCAAAGTGCTAGAGATTATAAATAATTTTGGTAGAGACAAGGAACAAAATATCTTTTTGAGGAGGCAGCTGCAGTGCAGTGGAAGGAGAGTGGTTTGTGAGAATGCAGGCCCAGGGTTCTAGGCTCTGTCATCTGTTAGCTGGTTGACCTAGGATCAATCACAGAATGTTTCTGAGCCTTTCCTCTGCACTTACCCGGCACTGCTGACAGCATCCAATGATAATAATGGACATGAATACACTTTACCAACTGAAATATTATTTAAAAACATAAAATATCATTCCACATTCAGCAACTCATTGTTGAGTACATTAGTGCTTCTACGGAAATGTCTACTGTTACAATTCTTCCTTTTCAATCTACCTCTTTATTTATTCACCCAGCCAGCTTCTATTCTTTCCCATCATCGCACCAAACACTGATTTAGGCGTGGGGAATTGCTGCGAATGAAACAACAGAAGTAGTCCCGACCATCCTGGAGCTCGTAGCCCAGCGAAAATAAACACATAAATGTATGTCAATAAAATAATTACAAATGCTGCTAAGGAGCAAACAAATTGAGATGGTGAAGTGAAGGAATGAATGTATAATTTTAGAGGGGCGATTGGGAAAAGCCTCTTTGGGGAAACACACTTAATTCTTGCACAGATAGCTAAATGAAAAGATAAACCCAAACATGGTAAAATCTGGGGGAAATATCTTCAAATTGGTACATCCTCTGCTTATTGAAGGGCTGAGGGAATATCAGTGGTTCATGAGGAGACAGGGACAGAGATGCAGTTCAGCTCCCTCACCTTGCAAGATCACCAAACTAAACCCAGCACACAGCAACTCTCTGATTTTCATTCACAGAAGACACACCATGTGGCTGTAATCAGTTTGATTTTCTTGACAGAACAATTATATTGTTTTTGCTTGAAGAAAATTAGGGTTGTACAGAAAAGTAAAAAAGAAAAAAAAATCTCAGCACATGTGCCTTTAAGGAAATGCAAGTCTGTCATATTTTTAGTTTTCTTCCCTGTTGAACTTTGACTTAATGAATACTAAAGTCTTGTCACACATTATAGGACAACCCATCAAAGACACATGACAAGTAAAGAAAATTAGGATGCATTCTTTAAATCCACATACATAACACATTTAACAAGATATCAAACAAAATGTCTTATTTCCCTACACTCTAGTACACTCTTTGCATGACATTAACTGGATAATTGTTTTCTGCTTTCCTGTGTGTTGATGGAGATGTTGCATACTTGCCCAGATGTGTGAACTCTGCGTAGACAACAGGGTGCAGACCTCAGGATCAGGGGAGCCTCAGCACACTTTCCATTCCTTCCAACCTGCTCAGTATGAGTTATTCATTACATCACAGCCAGTCACCCATGGGTGTACTCAGGTGGACCCCCACTATTTATTGCACCATAGTTAATGCAGAGATTTTCCCTTGTATTTAGAACAATCCCATTTGGTTACAAAGGGCTACTGTAGCCTGAAAAATGGCTCAATATTGTAAATACATCACTGTCAACGGCATCTAGTAGCAGCAGTTAATAAACTAAGGATGACAGATAAGTAACGAAAGAGTAGAGTCTAGAGCTAAATAATGGAACTTAGAGCCAATTTCCTATATTTTTATTTCCTTTATTTTTTCACGTTTTAAAGCAAAAATCATAAAAAAGTGTTAAATTCAATAGTAAATAATGCATAAATTCTTGTAATGAAAAGAGACAATTCTCTACTCCGTCACTTCCAAATCTCACACTCTTCATATTTTATTTTAGTTCTGGTTATCTTTAGAGTTAAATAACGTGCTTTTAATATTATTTTAGATGATGACTATTAAATTCCAGCCATGAAAGATGGAACTTTAGCTCATTTCACTTATTCATTCAATTCTTCAACACTGAATACCTCATACATTATTCAAAGTTCTGTGAATATAAAAGTGAAAAATAAATATCATGACTCTGCCCCTAGGGGAGTAGACAAAAAATACACAAATAGACATACAACATAATTTTACACAGTGATCAGCTCTGTGAAGAACATTAAAGAAGGGCAAAGAAACAAAAAATTGAAAGAGGTTTCTACTTTGGATACGATGGTCAGGCAAAGCCTTTCTGATAAGGTAACATTCGCAACCTGAATGAGGAAGCAATTTGGGGGAAGCGCCTTCTTGAAAGAGAATTCTAAGGAGGGAGTTGCTTGCTTTGGATGTCCAAGGAGAAGCAAGGGCTTTGGGGTTGGAGTAGGGATGCAGGCAGTTTGGTCACTGCCTGGTATGTCAGTAATACGACTCTAGGTTGTATGAACTGAGACCTGCCAGGAGAGGCAATGCAGTCAATGGCTACCTGTTGAAAGTTATTCACAGTTTGAGGGGAAATATCAGGGAGTTGAGAGCAGAAGAGAGAAATAATTTATCTTATTTACAAAACTAAAACAAATGTAGAAAACTGAGTATATGTCATAAGACTGTAGCTGTGTGGGTTTGCATGAAGTGAATAATACCCAGATTGAGAAATCTAAAATTAATAGAAACATGAATCCCCTCTCGAGCTTTCTCCAAGTCAGGACTCACCATCTTCACAAAGATAAGCACAACCATGAATTCTGTCAACATAGATTAATTTTGCCTAATTTTGAACCTTTTGTAAAAGCAATCATTAATATGCACATATTTGTGTCTGACTCCATTTATTCAATATTATATTTCTATTGAAATATAATGTCTAGAGATGTGTGGTAAAATTTCCAGTGTTGAGTGTGGATTTCTTATTATGTCCCTTTAATTTCATCAACTGTTGCTTTATGTATTTTGAAGCTGGGTTGGTAAGTGCATTTAGAGCCATTGTATCTTTCTATTGATTTCTATTATTATTATTTTGAAATGCCTTTCATATTTTCTAGTAGTTTTTTTTCTTTTTTTGCTATAAAGTCTACTTTGTCTTTTTTTTTATTATACTTTAAGTTCTAGGGTACATGTGCATAACGTGCAGGTTTGTTACATATGTATACTTGTGCCATGTTGGTGTGCTGCGCCCATCAACTCGTCAGCACCCATCAATTTGTCATTTATATCAGGTATAACTCCCCAATGCAATCCCTCCCCCCTCCCCCCTCCCCATGATAGGCCCCGGTGTGTGATGTTCCCCTTCCCGAGTCCAAGTGAGCTCATTGTTCAGTTCCCACCTATGAGTGAGAACATGCGGTGTTTGGTTTTCTCTTCTTGTGATAGTTTGCTAAGAATGATGGTTTCCAGCTGCATCCATGTCCCTACAAAGGACGCAAACTCATCCTTTTTTATGGCTGCATAGGATTCCATGGTGTATATGTGCCACATTTTCTTAATCCAGTCTGTCACTGATGGACATTTGGGTTGATTCCAAGTCTTTGCTATTGTGAATAGTGCCACAATAAACATACGTGTGCATGTGTCTTTGTAGTAGAATAATTTATAATCCTTTGGGTATATACCCAGTAGTGGGATGGCTGGGTCATATGGTACATCTAGTTCTAGATCCTTGAGGAATTGCCATACTGTTTTCCATAATGGTTGAACTAGTTTACAATCCCACCAACAGTGTAAAAGTGTTCCTATTTCTCCACATCCTCTCCAACACCTGTTGTTTCCTGATTTTTTAATGATTGCCATTCTAACTGGTGTGAGATGGTATCTCATTGTGGTTTTGATTTGCATTTCTCTGATGGCGAGTGATGATGAGCATTTTTTCATGTGTCTGTTGGCTGTATGAATGTCTTCTTTTGAGAAATGTCTGTTCATATCCTTTCCCCACTTTTGGATGGGGTTGTTTGTTTTTTTCTTGTATATTTGTTTGAGTTCTTTGTAGATTCTGGAAATTAGCCCTTTGTCAGATGAGTAGGTTGCAAAAATTTTCTCCCATTCTGTAGGTTGCCTGTTCACTCTGATGGTAGTTTCTTTTGCTGTGCAGAAGCTCTTTAGTTTAATTAGAAACCATTTGTCAATTTTGGCTTTTGCTGCCGTTGCTTTCGGTGTTTTAGACATGAAGTCCTTGCCCATGCCTATGTCCTGAATGGTACTACTTTGTCTTAAATTACGGTAGATGTACCAGCTTTCTTTTGGTTATCTTTTTCCTTTCTTCAGTTTTTACATTTATCTCTGCTTATATTTAAATGTTCATCTTTTAAGCAGCATCTATTTTCTAATATATTATTTTTAATTGGATTATTCACTGTGTTTTCATTAAATTTTATTACTATTTTGGGAGAGTTAAACCCCTATCTGTCTCATTTGGGGGTGTGAGTTAAAAGAGTATTTAGTTCACCATCATGAACCAGACATTCCTCCACTGGAATTTTTTTATAAATATTAATTAGCCTATGTAACATAAAACATATTGCAAGCATATATACTTCATAGTTTCCTCATCTGCACAGTAAGGTAGGTAATACGACCTGTACACAAATTATTAAATATTTCCATATTTATCAAATTAGGGAATACATTTAGTGTAAAGCGTGTGGCAAATATTAGTTATTACATGCTAATGTGGAGTAAAAATATTTGGTGTGCATTTATCATGACCTCTATTAGATTTGCCTAATTGCATTTTCTTCACATGACGTATCATTGATTCATGGCATTAACAGATTTTTTAAATTACAAAACACAGTTGATCTCACTATCTCTGGGGGAAAAAGTCAGTGCAAAATGTACACACTATGAAAACAAAGCACTCTTACCCGAAGGGTGGAAAGTCCTATCCCTGTCATGCGCTTGAGTGCTTAAATGGGAGTTAGTTGTGTAGGAGCTGTGCACCCACTGGCAATTCTCTTGTAAGGCAATTAAAGAGTTTGGGGATATATTCACTTGGAGTCTTTTTTTTTTTTTTTTGAGACAGAGTCTCGCTCTGTTGCCCAGGCTGGAGTGCAGTGGCTGGATCTCAGCTTACTGCAAGTTCCGCCTCCCGGGTTTACGCCATTCTCCTGCCTCAGCCTCCCGAGTAGCTGGGACTACAGGCGCCCGCCATCTCTCCCTGCTAGTTTTTTTGTATTTTTTAGTAGAGACAGGGTTTCACCGTGTTAGCCAGGATGGTCTCGATCTCCTGACCCAGTGATCCGCCCGTCTCGGTCTCCCAAAGTGCTGGGATTACAGGCTTGAGCCACCGCGCCCGGCCTGGAGTCTTAAACTGAACAAAAATATGGTTTTTAACCAGCCACTTCTGAGTTGTGATCAAAGAGAATATAAAAGAGCCAGGATCAAGAAAGCTATTTGTTGGCCAAAACAATATAAGCCAAATACAATGTAATTAAACTGGACTAGATGTTATGACCTGCATGTTAAACCAAGAAAACCAATTACAGAAATGGAGAACAAAGAATAGTTTCTTAGCATTAGATCATGCAAACAGATTTTAGGAGTTTTAGATGATCACGTAAAAAATAACTATGTTTAAACCATAGACTCAAAAAAATGAAAATACCCAATGTGATCTGAAGCTGAATACTCTGAGCCTTATTTGTAGAAGAAGGACATGGATGAGCTGCTGGGTGTGCAGTTTCCCAGAGAAAATGTCACTCTATGTCTCTCAGTGACATTCACAGAAGAATGCTCAGAGCACCATGGAAGAATTAAAATCATTTCATGAAAGAAATGGGTAAAGAAGTGTCTTCTCTATCTTGGAGCTGAGTGAACAAAAGCTAAAGCAGTAGATGTCTTGGAGGAGCCAGTGACTTTCTAGGATCAACTGGGTGGGATGAGATAAAAAGAATAAATTACAAACTTCTCATCTTTCTTTTCAGTTGATGATGAGAGCCAATAGCTCAGAACAACGTTCAAATGTTAACTTCCATTAAGACTTTGTCAACTATCTGGTTTCCAGAAAACAGCACTCAAACCCAGTGTTTAAGAGATGTGGGTTTACACCCTGTTTATGTCTTACAACTTGGTTGTTTTGTTACTCTGTGATTTATTTTCTCTGAACCTCAGTCTCCTCATCTGGAAAAATAAGGATAATATTTCTCACACGGCAAGGTTTTGGTAAGAAATAATTGAGTTAAGGTATGTGTAATGGAGATTATATTTCTGAAAGAATCCCCTTCCATTTAAAGCTCAGCTATGGGGCAGGAGTGGGTCCAATGGAAGATGGGACAGAGGGAAACTGTCAGGCAAATAAGGAAGAACAGGAGTGGAAGGTGATGAAAGCAGATTTTATTCAACCTATAGCAATAGGGGAGAGAGTCCTGGAAACCAAGCTCCTCTTAGGTTTTTGCAGGAGTGACTGATTATTTTAAAGGGAGAACTAGGGAGTAGGAAGGGAACTAGCCAGGACAGGAGCAGAGGCAGGGAGGTGGAAATTGACAAAAAGCAGGAAAGTGGAGATGTTGGCTGGTCAATGTGATTAGTTTTTTCTTAGGAAAGATGGGTCCCTGTCCTCCCACAGAGACTGGGAGACACAGTCCTGTCTTCAGGTATTGGCTGTATGAACGGCAAGAGTTTTTGGGAGCGCTGGGGTTTCCCAGGCAGGAATTTAAGAGGGGACTAGAGTTGTGGTCCTAGAGACACAGCTTTGAGCTATTAGACACTGTGCTAGTGCTTTCAAGTCTCTTCATGTGTTGGCAGGTGAGAGGAGTGGACAAAAACATTTGTGTTGAGAGTCTGTAGTTCTTATAGGCTAAGTTTGAGGCTTGTTGAGAAGAGGGCTCAGAGGAGGCTGCGTTTGGTCAAAACTTACCCTGTTCTAGTGCCACAGAATGGAAGAAAAGGTAAATTGTGATAGTAAATATAGATTTTGTATCACAAATTAGGCATAAAATTAAATTAGAAAGTGAATTCTGAGAAAAATAAATAAGATTGCCCATTGTTCACACTTTAGCTGAAAAAGTACAGACTTTGGAAATAGATTCACCTGGACTTAATTTTCTTCTCTTCTACCCTTTTTTAAATTTGTGCAATATTCCACAGGACACATTTTCTGATACTAAATTTCCTAATTTGAAAGAAGGAATATCAATATGAGCAAATAAAATAAACCTATCAAGATACAGTTCATATATAATGGAATTGGAGGTTGGCTTGGACCTCTGCCTAGCTTCCCTGCTCTCAGACAGTGGTGGGTGGAAGTTGTTTGACAACCTGGGAGAGAGAACAAGATGAGAGTGGTGGTGAGAGTAAGTTCTTGAGAAAGTAACAGTCACCTCTAAGGAGGTGGAGAATTTACTGCTGCATCCTACTATTAGGTTGCTGCAAAAGTAATTGTGGTTTTGCTATTAAAGGTAATGGCAAAACATTAGTATTCTAATGTTTTAGAATTAAAACATTAGAATAATATTTCGCACCAACCTAATAACAAAGTATTAGGTTGGTGTAAAAGTAATTACGGTTTTTGCCATTACCTTTACTTTTGCACCAACACTAATAATCACCTGATTTTGCAGAGGTGACTGCCAAATTTACCTCTTACCCATTGCAAGAGGCTGAAGTATTAGCCATTCACAGGACCAAGAATCATTTGCATCTAGGCAATTTTTGCCTCACTCCAAGGCTGCATCCACATCCTCCTCTCTTGGATATTTCTATCACTCCTAGCCTAGATCTGGCTTCCTCATCTCATGACATCATTTTTGATATACCTCTTGCTGGTCTCCAGACTGGCTTATCTTCACTCTAGTCTTATTTTCCAGATGTCCGTTTCTCAGGGCTCCTCTTCCCTCCTCCATGTGGGTCCTGGAGGAGTTCTCTAATGACATATCATGTGACATCTAAATTCCTCAGCCTCCAGTAAAGTCCCTTGATAACTATAATGCCTGGGTCTCCAACTTTATCTCTAGACCCCACTAATTGTCTCCCCTTCTACCTCATGAGTTGACAAACTTTTTCTAAAAAGGTCTTGATAATAAATATTTTCAGCTCTGGAAGCCACATGTTGGGACTGCTCAACTCGCCATTGTAATGCAAGTCAGCCCCAGACAATGTAGAAACTGATGGGCCCCCTGTGTTCCAATAAGACTTTATATAAATCAGGTGGTGGATTGGACTTGATCATCAGCCTGTGTTCGCCAATCCTTGTTCTTGTTAACCCCTCTAGGGTGGTTAGTTCTTGCTTTCTTACTTCACATCCACAAAGACAGACACCTGAGGACATAAATGCTTCCACCTGTGACCCTTTGAAATGGCCTCTCCCATCCTATGCCATGGCTTGCCCCTTCCCTGGGACAAATTCACATCATGATGCAGGGGTGTATCTTTCCTTATCATGAGTGCCAATCAGGTACATAGCTTGGTGATTAAGAAGCTAGATTCTAGAGCTAACTGCTTGGATTTGTTTCCTGGCTCTGCCACTTACAAATTATCTGGCATCAGTTGCCTTATCTGAGAAATAGGGGTTGTGTCTGTGAGCAGGTAGGCCCCTCAGCATTCCTGATGGTCTGGGGAGGCCTCTTTTGCTGTGTCTGAGGTCTCAGATGGACGATGGTTTGGCAAGGATGGCTCAAGCTCTCTCCAGGCGTTCTTTCTTTGCTCTGGAGGCAAGTCTAGGCTCTTTCACATGATGTTGGAGGGGTCCCAGAGGTAAGAACAGACAAGCCCTGACCTCCAAGGACTTTTCAGGCTTCTGCTTATATCACTTTTCCTGTTGTCTCATTGACCAAAGCCAACCTCAGAGGCAGTCTGAGGAAGCAAATGTAGGGTGTGCATACCATGGAGGGGAGTACAATGCCCATGTTGCAAATGTATTACCAATGAGATATTAATGGGCACCTAATGGGATTATTTTGAGGATTAAATAAATTAATATGAGTAAAGCACTTAAAGCAGTACCTTGAGTACTGTTAGTCTTAGACAAGGGTTTGCCATTGTTATCAAGTCCTGAGGTCTCTCAGTTCTAAGATCTGTGACAGTCATGATTTTATCCCAGAGTGCTCATCCTCTGTCTTATTTCAGTTCTACCATAAATTAGTGGAATGATTTTGAGCATGCAAGTAACTTCTTCTGTTGGCTATAGCTTCCTTAAAAAAACCTGTATACATTTTTAGTTATGCAGTAATATGTAAATACATGGTTATTATGGCAAAATGAAAAATGTAAAGGAATATAGAATAAAAAAAGTATGACATCTATACCCATAACCTGCTCTTTCCTCATTCCCCATCTCTATTAAAAGTTTATTGTTTAACCTTCTCTAAAGTTACATATGTGTATGCATATTTACCCACATATATAATACATATACAAATCTATTTCATATGTATGTAAAATATGCATGATGTATAGATGTAAATTTCTCATACACATTTTTGGGTTATCTAATTTATAAATTGCATTACACAATTCATTTTACCTAAATAAAGTCATATTCCATCTAGTATACAGTGAATTGGTTTTCTCAATTAATATATATTGCAGGCCTTATAATATATAATCTGAGACATATTAAAAAAACAACTCTATGCTGTTTTATAGTATGAATACACCTTACTTTATTCAAATATTCCCTATTACTAAGTATGCAGGTTATTTCTATTTTTTCTTGATTATAAACAGTACACCACATATCTTTGCCCATATTATGAGGATGTAGATAGATATATTTCTAAGCAGACAACTTGCCAGGTTGAAGTTATGCATGTCTTAAATTTCAAGAGACCCTGCCAAATTTTCCTTCTCAAAATCTATGTCAACTGTTCACAGTGGACTTATCTATCAAGTGGAAGCTTTGGGGTACATAATTTCTAAATTCTTTATCAGGTTTGTAACTCCTAGATTCTAGTAGAGACCTTGGCACCAGAAATACTATGACATTAAACACCCTGTATTTACCATCATAGATTCCACCAGTAATTTGAGGTCAGACTCAGAAACCTCAGTGAGTTGCTAGGCACAAATTGCAGAGAGCTCATTTCCTCTGTGCTTCAGTTTTTTTATTTTATAACATCTTCATCTTCTGGATTGCATGGGCAGTAACTTCCCTGAGCTGCAGGAATCCCAGGTTTGTCACTGTCCCTCTGTGTGCTTGTGTAGGGTCACAAGTGTATGCACATCCAGATGTTGCATGACCATGCACTTGTCCCTGCGTGCCAACAAGGAAGCCCCACCTGTCCTGCTCCATTGGTGTCCTCCCAGGAGCCTGAGCCAAGTCATTTGGGTAGTTTTCATTAGGTGGTATGTGAGAAAGCATGACTGACAGAAATAATAAGTTAACATTTATGAGAGAATTCTCAGTCCTGGAGCAGTAGTAGGCAGACAGCCAACAGAAATTGTATTGAGGATGAAATATTTCCTAAAAATAGTTCTCCCAGCTCAGCCTAATGCAATTAAAGTTAGTGATGTACATAATATGAAAACTGGGAGCTCTTCCTGCTAATAACCACTGTGGAACCAAGGCAATCCATTTCATTAATTTAATATACACTTTCATAGTCCCCTGGTAATAGAAGTATAATTAAAATGATATGCTTTGATAGGTTTTTCTTTCTGAAATGAAATTTTGCAAGTGTAGGTTTTGAAACATATGAAATATATATATATATACACACACACACACACACACTGTAATTATTACTTATTGTACATTTATTTTGTATTCTTCCTCTTTCACCTTCTTTCTCTAAAACATTTCCTTAAAATTGAATCCTCCTTAAATGCTATAGATACATTTTCTGATACAAGAATCTGGGAAAAGGAGAGCTATAGATAACATAAGAATTAATAGCTGAAAGCAGAAGGTGAAAAAGGTTTTGGATTGATTTTGAATTTATTTAAGATTTCTCCTCTACCTCCTTACAGACAGACTCAGTTCAACTTATCAATTTAAAAAACACAAGACTTCAAAATCAAAAGGAGGATTGTTTTGAATTTAAGATTTAAACTCTATCTACTTATAGATAGACTCAGTTCAGCTTATCAATTTAAAAAACACAAGACTTTAGAATCAAAAGGATCAAAAATAATTACAATAGGGAGACTGTAAGAAAATGAACTTCAATTTAGTGAACAATTGGATAAGTTACCCTTTCCTGTAATTTTCTATGTGACTTTTCAGAAATTTGTTAGACTTGATGTTGTATAGATTATTTTAATAAAACGTAACTGCTCTGTTTGGAATGTATTGGGAAATAAATTAAGGGTTATTACTTCTTTAACTCTATTTTAAGGTACGTGAAGTTAGTCTTTCTATGTCCCCATGAATATGAATGATTTTTAATCAATCCATAAAAAGAAACCCAGAAATTATGTCCCATTTTTTTTTTCAAAAGTGCTAACAAAAAAGACATTTTCAAAGAGAAAGAATAGTGATGTGTTGTTAAGTTTGAACTGAGGTATGTAATCTGATGGGAGGTCAGAATATTGATATAGAACAGTGCTAAGCATAATTTCCTCTACCAGTATCAGCAGCAGTGCTGGGGATGGACAATTTCTACTCCACTGTAGCTCCCGTGAGAGAT
Source organism: Piliocolobus tephrosceles (assembly GCF_002776525.5). NCBI lineage: Eukaryota > Metazoa > Chordata > Mammalia > Primates > Cercopithecidae > Piliocolobus > Piliocolobus tephrosceles. The sequence goes on along the minus strand of NC_045448.1, from coordinate 6,334,834 downwards.
AATTCAGCTTTCCTCAGAGTCCTTACCATTGGTGGGACAGTTTGGTCAAAATTGAGTGGTGATGGAAAGTGAATGCTGGCCTCACTGTCAGTGGAACGGTGTCCTGGGAAAAGCAGAGAGGGAAAGGACTCCTTTCCCATCCTCCAGTCTCTCCTTACTTCGTTCTCGGTACTAAAGAGATTCGATAGATCTCTGCTTTTGGAGAAAACATCCCTGCAGTTGGAAAGATTTGAGGACTGTTAGATTAATGAGGAAGCATATCCGTGAGAAGTTTCTGGTTTACAAACATTGAATTCTTCCAAACCTGTTGGTGTCGGCTGAGCCATTGTGACTTCAGAGATGTTTGCCTATTTGGGGTGAAAAGGAGGGTGTTTACACAGAGAAACAGCCCTGGCTTTAACCCTATCATGTCTTCATCCCTACGTATCAGTCAACCCTGTGCTCACTCTTCCGTGGGCTCTGTGTGGAGGTAACAGGGCACAATGCCTGCTTTTGAAGAAAGGATCTGAATGTGGGTCTTTTTGGTTAAAAAAAAAATCTATGTTTTTAATCACTGTGCTTAGTAATCAGAATCCTAAAGTCATAATCCACTATTGTAGAAGGAAACAGAATCCTAGAGGTTGTATAATTTAATGGTTTTCAAATTGTTCTTTCTGCAGGTGTTTCCTCACTGCTTCCTCAAATAATGCAGAATTTGACAACTAAATTAAGCTGTTTTCTTTTCTTTGCATTTTTTTTACACTCTGATGATCCCATGCATATTTTTTAGAAGAGTATTAAAATGATTGATTTGGTCCAGTCCTTCCTTTCTTAAATAAAGTGAGAAGGTCTAGTGATTAGCTGGTGGTCCCCAAGCTAGCTGGCAGCTCAGTTAGGGCTGACAGTTACTGTCACATCCTCTGGCCCAGTGGTTTTCTGCTGGTGAAGAAGCTCATACTACAAACGTACACATTTGTTTTATTTCTGTGTCTCTACTCAATACAAACCTTTGTTAGTCAGAGTTTTCCAGAAAGAAAAAACAAAACAAAACAGAGATTTAGTACAAGGAAGTGGTTCACGCAATTATGGAGCTTGGGAAACCCCACAATTTGCTGTCTTCAAACTAGAGACCAAGGAAAGATGGTGTCAATCCTAGAATCTGAGTTGGAGGCTCGGTCTGAGTCCAAAGGCCTGAGAGCATGGAGCACTGTTAATGTAAATCCTAGTCAGACCCCAGAAGACTGATGCCACACTTCAGCAGCCAGGCAGAGGAGGAGGCAAATTCTCCCTCTACTTGCCATTCACTGCACTCAGGCACTCCATGGACTGGATGAGGCTCAGCTATATTGCAGAAGGCAATCAGTATTCCTGAGTCTACTACTTCAAACGCTAATCTCATTTGGAAACACACCTCACAGACATACCCAGAAATAATGTTTAGCCAAATATCTGGGCATCCCATAATCCAGTCAAGTCGACACATAAAATTATCCATCACGGAGTCGGACTGCTGATATCTGCATGCTGCCCTCTGGAATGACCCCAACGTGAATCAATGGCACTCTTTTTTAGCAATACAAAATGTGGTATATAAGAGAAGTTAATCACATTGTGATATATCCCTTCATGATTCATAAAGTCAAAATGTGGTTCTTAGGATATAAATGTGAACAATACAACAAAAGAAGTAATTTTGTCAAAAGAATGATTACAACTGTGAAAAAATCTGTAAAAGGTTAACAAGAAGAAAACAGATAAACAGCAACTCTTTTTTTGTTTTCTTTTTTTAGTGTTGAATTTCTTAAATGTTTAAATTGATTTCTTTTAAGGTTATCACAATGTTATTTGTACAACAAAATATGGGAAATAAAATATGGTTTCACAAGTTATAGATCTATAGATGCCTGTGTAACAGCAGATATACCCAATACCACTCATAAAGAAATGCACATTATAATACAGAATTGTTTTTAAAAATTCAAAAATGTTTTTAACTTTTAAGTTTGGGAGTACATGTATGGGTTTGTTACACAGGTAAACCTGTGCCATGGGGGTTTGTTGTACAGATTATTTCATCACCCAGGTATGAAGCCTAGTACTTAGGGCTCCAGTAACCACCACAACATGGTATTGGTACATTCAAAATTTAAATAAATCCTATAGTGTTTAAAGATCTAGTCTCATGACTTTAAATATTATCAATTCTGCTGAAAATGCACACATTTCTGTCTCCTGTTTAATTTCCCCCTTTACGTTGCAGATTATGCCTACTTGAGCCCTGCCCTGGGCTGCTGCTCACATTTCTGAGAGTTAACATGATCAAAGTTTGAATTCTCCGCTCCCACCCCTAGCCTCACATCCCTGAGTCTTCCTCATCTCAGCAAATGGCAACTCCACACTTCCAGATAGTCAGGACCTAAAACTTGAGGTTACGCTCTTTATAATCCTCTGTTGTATCCTATGAGCAAATCACCAGCAAAACCTGTTAATATACATATTTTCAAAATACATTAGGGTTTTGAGACCTTCCCACTCCGTTTACTACTAAACCTTCATCAAAACAGCCATCATTTTCTGCCTTGATTATTACAATAACCTCTCAATAAACCCCAGCTTCCTCTCTTCCCTTGATGTACAGTGTGGTTCCACAGAGAAAATACTCACATTTTGGCCACTTTATATTAAAAAAACACACCAATTACTCCCCTTCTCACTCAGAGCAAATGCTCTAGGTGACGGCCCTTAAGTCAGGGCCCTTACGCCCTGACGGCCATTGTGTGTCTGCCTTTACTACCCCATCCCCATTCTGCTAATCCGAGCTTCCTCCAGCTCCGCTTGCAAAGATCCCACTATGCTGGGATCCAACTATGCTGCCTCCCTTGTGACTGCACAGTAAATGCTCTCCCTGATAACTCAATGGCCTATTCCAACCACTTCTTTCTGTCTCCACTCAAATTTTATTTCACGAAAACTACCAATAAGACTCACCCTAAAAAAATAACAACTGCACCACCTCACTCTGCATTCGCCTTATCCTGCTTTGTTTATAACCCTTAGTAAACCTGACATACTATTTATTTATCTATTTATTTAACTATCTCTCTTTATGCAAATCCATGCTCCCCAAGAGGCAAGGATATTTTTTCCTATTATATTCCTAATACCTAGAATAATGCTTAGCAAGTAGTAGGTACTAAAAAAACACTAGCTGTAAACAATAATTCTCTTTTTCTTCATTTCAGCATTGTTTGACAGTGAGATCTAGTGATTTGCAGATATCCGAAATACCACATTTCATACTAAAAAACCTGAAATCCAGTTGACATAATTTTAAGACATATTATCTCCACAATTTCATGAATTTATCATTAAGCTTAAAGATTAATTATGGTTGGACTACAGATCCTTTACATGAGATTTTTTGTTAAAAATTTCAAATAAAATTTGCTGATTATATCTGCTAAATTCAATAAACTTAGTCATCATGGACATGATACAGTATATAATTTCTCTCTCTATATATATATCAAATAAACTTACTTTTTAAAACGTGGTTTAAAAGATGATGAATATAAATTGACATAGAATTTAGCCTTGTGCTGATTATATCTTTCATTTGAATACTAATGTTACATTAGCATGGATCTATTTTCTGATTGGTAATTTAGAAAAGCTTTATCAATGTAGAAATGTGTTTTCTCTTGATTGAAAACAATTCCAGACTTCTGAAATAATTTGTGAAATGCCATCTACAGTATTAGAATTTTAAATATATATTTGTCCCATGTGACAAATGAGTAGGTCACATAGTTGTATTTCCTGTATATATAACATATCTAACGAATAACAGGAGTAATAAGGAAACTTGAAAAATTGTATCTTGCAGCTATCTTGCAGGTAGAAATGTTGCAGGAGAGAGCCATGTAAATCAATTCATGTGGAAATGATGTGTTCTAAATCAGTGGTCTAAAATTTTTACTAGGAATTAATTAACCTTTATTAAGCTATTGCCACATTATAATTTTGTGAAATAATACTCCTGCTGTTTCTTAACTTTTCATATACTTGTTTTATTTTGTTAGTTTGAATATAAGTTTCTCAATCATTGGAACCATATCATACCTCCTTTATGTATTTCTAGATAGTCCAACACAGTGTTTTACACATGGTATTTTACACAGTATTTTACAACCACAAAATTATTTGGTGGTCCATTAATTGGCCCTACAAAAGAAAGATAAATTTATTTGCAAATAGACTAAAATCCACTTGAGGCTCAAGAGTCCAAGGACTGTGTCTACTTGTATTGAACCCAGTACTTAGAAAAATTCTTGGCACATAGCAGGTATTCAACAATGTGTGTTCATCTGTACCATGGAACTAGACAGATTATTTATTCTCTGAGTGCCACAAAATAAAATGATCCTTACTGAACAAATATTGATATTCACATAATTATTACAATAAAAACTTTTGCTTTCACTGTAATAATTTTGCTATTACAATAAAAACTCGTTGCAGCAAAGTCACATTACATCTGAATCCTCATTTTTGGGTTAATAATATCATTTATTTACATTATTGCCTGTGAGAGTAACCCGTACTTTGTGGAAAAATCAAATACTTTGCATAATTTTTGGCAAATCCTATATAATTTTTATCGTTGTTGACAATTCATTACCATTACATAATAATGTCTATTTTAACGATTACAGTTACTAATATTGTAGCACTTCTATTTTCTGTTCCTTGAGTCCTTTTGTATAGTCCGTGTAGCTGTATAATATTTCTCTGGAATTTCCATGTTTAAAGAGACTCAGTCCTTTCACAGTGTCATTAGAATTGTTACACTGGGAATGCTATTGTCAAACATCTACTCCCCAACACACACTCCTTGAAGTAGTTTCACGCAGAAGAAAGCAAGATTCAGAACTGTGAACATTTTTCCCAAACAGGTTCAGAATCAAATTCTAATTGAGTTAGCTAATGGTCACTAGATATGAGCATTATATTCACTATCCCCACAATTTTATTGCTTATTTTATTTTTTATTATTAGATATAGGTAGGGTCTCTCTCTGTTGATCAGGCTGGAGTGGAGTGGCATGATCATAGCCAACTGCAGCCTCAACTTCCTGGCCTCAAGTGATCCCCCCACCTCGGCCTCCTGAGTAACTGGAACTACAGACACAAGCCACCAAACCTGGTGAATTTTCATTTCTGCAATTTTAGAAGGGACTCTACCCAGGCCCACTGCATGCTGTTGCATAGGCCACACACTGCACACTGCAGGGGAGGCCATTTAGATTGTAATATTTTTTAGTGGCCCCTCCCCCTCCACTGTATGCAGAATACAACTGTACATCACTCAAAGAGGTCCTAAATCTGTTCCACGTTTGCTTCTTGGGTTAACATGCTCTATTTCACAAAACTCAAGTATTCTCACTTGAGTTTCTCACCTACAGTTGAAAGGGCCAACAGGTGAGCACCCTACCCTAGGGCTACTGATTAACTAGAGTAACCAGAATGTTCTCTTGGAAACTGAGAGAAGAATGCAGGTATTAGTTGTAGTAGAAATAGGAGAGAAAAGTATGCTGGGAAATGTCATCATGTAGAAGACGCAGGAAATCTCAAATGAACCCTATGCAAGCAAAGGTTATGAAGGATCAGAGACAGTGAGTCAACAGAGGAGGCAGATTGCTCAATAGAGAAGACTGGAAAAGATCACACTAGTAATCTGAACACTTTGGGAGGCTGAGGTGGGAGGATCACTTGAGCTCAAAAGTACAAGACCAACCTGAGCAACATAGCAAGACCTCATATCTACTAAAAAAATAAAATAAGTAAAAATAAATAGCTAAGTCTGTAGTCCCAGCTATTTTGAAAGCTGAGGCAGGAGGATCGCTTGAGCCCAGGAGAGCAAGGTTGCAGTGAGCTATATGATTGCAGTACTGCACTCCAACCTGGGAGAAAGAGTAAGACCCAGTCTCAGAAATGAATAAATAAATAAATACATACATAAAACTTCAAGGAGTTAGGCTTCTCCATTTTGTTTATTCTTTCTTAAATAGATGACAATATTTTACCAGATTTGTTTTTTTCTATTCAAATGTTCTCCAAGCATATTCATCATAAAGTGGAGACCTTGGGCACTCAGGGGTTCTCATACTTCCAGGTTTTTCTTAGAGGAACTGCCTTAAAAATTCAGAACCTTCAGGAAGACAAAGGGGAAAGGTGAGCTTATATGTCCTTTTTGTTTCTTCATATCTGGGAAAAGATGTTTTGGTCAATGTTAGTGGCAGAAATTCCGTGACTCAACATCACTAAACATAAGAGAAATAAAAATTAAAACCACAGCAAGATATTGTCTTATACCAATCAGAGTAACTGTTATTAAAAAGTCAAAAATTAACAGATTTTTGGCGAGGATGTGAAGGAAAGGGAATGCTTATACGCTGTTCAAGGGAATGTAAATGAGTACAACCTCCACGGAAAACAGTACAGAGATTTCTCAAATAACTGAAACTAGAGCTATCATTCAATGCGGCAATCTCACTACTATCTACCCAAAGGAAAATAAATTATTATGTCAAAAAGACACCTGCACTAGTATGTTTATCACAGCACTATTCATGGTAAGAAAGATGTGGAATCAACCCTATGTGTCCACCGAGGGATGAATAAAGAAATTTTGGTATAAATACATAATAGAATACTCTTCAGCCATAAAAAGGATGAAATCATGTTTTTTTTGCTTTTGTTTTTGTTTTTAATAATGGAACTGTACTCCGGAGGCTGAGGCAGGAGAATGGCGTAAACCCAGGAGGCGGAGCTTGCAGTGAGCTGAGATCCGGTCACTGCACTCCAGCCCAGGAGACACAGCAAGACTCCGTCTCAAAAAAAAAAAAAAAAAAAAAAAAAAAAAAATAATGGAACTGAAGGCCAATAACTTAAGTGAAACAACTCAGAAACAGAAAGTCAAAAACTGCATGTTCTCACTTATCAGTGGGAGCTAAACAAGGTATGTGCATGGACATAGAGTGTGTAATAACAGGCACTGGAAACTTGGAAGGGTGGGAAGGCTAGAGGGGTGGTTGATGTGAAATTATTTAATGGGTACAGTGTTCATTATTCACGGGATAAATATACTAAAAGCTCAGACTTCACCATATATCTATGTAGCAAAATTGTACTTGTATCCCTTAAATGTACACATACGGCCGGGCGCGGTGGCTCAGGCCTGTAATCGCAGCACTTTGGGAGGCCGGGGTGGGCGGATCATAAGGTCAGGAGATGGAGACCATCCTGGCTAACACTGTGAAACCCTATCTGTACTAAAAATACAAAAAAATTAGCCGGGCATGGTGGTGGGCACCTGTAGTCCCAGCTACTCAGGAGGCTGAGGCAGGAGAATGGCGTGAACCCCGGAGGTGGAGGTTGCAGTGAGCCGAGACCGCACCACTGCACTCCAGCCTGGACGACTGAGCAAGACTGTCTCAAAAAAAAAAAAAAAAAAAAAAAAAACCAAACAAACAACAAAAAAAGTACACACACACACACGTGTGTGCCTGTAGTGTTCTGGGAATAAAGAATAGGCAGAAAAAGAATGTCTGAAATAGCAAAGAAACATCAGATGACAGATGTTGGAGGTTGCTTCAAATGTGCTTTGACATTTTACAAGTTTTATTTGGTCCTCAGTGGCAACTGTGTAAAGATGGTGTTATTTCCATTTTGTACATGAGAAAATTAAGATTAACTTTGTGTATTTCAGAAGGCTCCCAGCCAGATTTCATGATTGTAAGTCTAGTGGTCTTTCCACTACATGCAACTGGCTTTTCAGTATGTCAGGGCTGTACAGAAGATAAGACAGATACAACTGGTTGGCATCGCTGCTTCTCCTTCATTGGATTTTGTTGTGGATGGTGTGGTACTCATTCAGCCTGAACTGCTGCCTCAGTTACTATCAATTTGCTTTTTGTCTTCTCAGCATATTTTTTTGCCTCACTAACCACTGGATTTAATGTTTTTCAGAAAAGAAGTTATAAATAATATCCAGAAACTGTTTAAGAAACTTTAAAGAACTTACAGTTGCTAATAGAAGAAAGGAATAATCTGAATTTAAAATGCCAATTATTGACAAATTGACTTAGAGGTGAGACAAACCAAAGAGAGTGAACCAAAACATCTGCCTGTTAGAATATCGTCAAAAGCACTCTACTACAACTCTCTAGAAATATTTTGCTAACAGTCGCCCATAGCATCAACTGCATGGCTGTCACACTTGGGTGGTAATGTGTTTGATGGAAAGAAGCCAGCAGATACAGTGACAGGGTGTGATGTTTCTTTAATGGCAAGGGATGTTGAAACTTCGTCATATAATTACAGGAGTCAGGAGACGTTGCAGCGTGCTCTCAGACAGTTGGCTACCAAGATTTCTCAATGTTCTCCATGGAAAGCTAAAACTGATACCGCCCACAAGAAGCAAGAATTTTTTCAGGGAAAATCACTTTTGTCATTCTTAAAGCAACTCTCATGTACTCCGGATTGTTCTAAGGACTCCGTTGCCATGGAGAATTTGCATAGAACTCATGCTGAACAACCTCAACATATAATGGGTGTTTTACACATTGAGCAACATTAGGAAAATTAGAGGTCAGCTCCTGGGGCTCCTTTCTCAACAGCCCCAGCCAATGGCTCCATCAGAGGGTCACTTTGAAAGCAACATGGTAGAATCTTTGAAGGTGGCTCTCTACCTAGGAATAGATCAATTTCCGCAGCAATTTACTGCTGTAATGGTGCAGTCGGAGGTTTGAAATTTTGATAGTCTCTAAGAGTTTTGTCAAATAAGAAGAAAAAAGCTAAAGAAATGGAAAATTATTATTGTATGGACAGGACAATTTGCCCCATGAATCTCCTTTGTTGCTATTAAAATATGTTAGAAAAAGGAAATGTTTTAATTTGGCTTCATGGCAAATGCTATGATAACTCGAATCTGAAATAAAAGGTTGATTATTGTTGATAATCAGTAGCATCAACTGCATGGGTTTTGTGCTTAGGATGCTTAGGATGCAGAAGGTTGGACTGAACTCTGTACTGCTGATCAGAGGCATTGCTGTGACTGACAGAGAGGTGGGGGTCATTCTGTACTCTTCCAATAGTACAGCAGTGCTCCATTCTAGATGTTTGTCTCTCAGCACTATATTACTAGCTGTAGATCTGTAAGACTTGGAAAGGTGTGGGCTCAGAGGTGAAAAAATGATTATATAATTTAACTTGGTTCGAGTGAGAAGGATGGATCCAGTGACTTCTCAGGGTTTTTCCAGTTTTAAGATCTAAATTTCTCTGAATGTTGATTTTAGTAAGTTTGGGGCAGAACTTAAATTCATCTTTGGTTTAAAAATGTGATTTTGTAATGATATATGTAAGCTATCATTATTATAGCATTCTCCCACCCCCCACAACACATGTCACAGATTTATTTGAAGGAATTAGTTTGCATGATTTTGAGGACTGGCACGTCCAAATATTGTATGGCATCCCAGAAGGCTGCAAAGTTAGGCAGAAGTTAATGATGTAGGCCTGATGCAGAATTTCTTCTTCTCTAGGAAATCCATTTTTACTCTTAAGTCCTTTCAGCTGGTTGGATGAAGGCCACCTACAGCATAGATGGTGTCTTAGTTCATTTTGTACTCCTATAAATACTATCACAGACCGGGTAATTTATAAAGAACAGAAATATATTTCTCACAGTTCTACAGACTATGAAGTCCAAGATCAAGGTATCCAGCATCTGATGCGGGCCGTCTTATTGTGTCCACATATAAAAGGGTGAGAGAGGATGGAACTCTGTGTTCTTATATGAAAGAAGAGCAGAAAAGAGCAACCTCACTCCTACAAGTCCTTTCAACAGTGACACTACTCCATTCATCAGCTAAACACCTCTCATTATGCCTCACCTCCCAACACTATTGCATTAGGAATTAAGCTTCAAACACACGAATCTGGGGGGTCACATTCAGACCATAGCATTTTGCTCCTGGCCCCAAATATTCATGTTCTTCTCACATACAAAATACATTCCTTCCATCCTAATGGATTCAAAAGTCTCATTTTGTTCCAGGATCAACTTTAAATTCTAAATCCAAAGTCCCATCTAAACATTGTATGGGCAAGACTAAAGTTGTGATTCATCCTAAGGCAAACTGATCTTTAGCTATGAGCCTATGAAATCAAACAAGTTATGCATTTTCAAATTACCTTAGTGGGACAGGCCCAGGATAAACATTTCTGCTTGAAAAGAGAGCAATAAGAAAAAAGGAAGGCATAACAGGTCTGATATAATCTGGCTCAGTGTCTCCACCCAAATCTAATCTTGAATTGTAATCTCCGTGTGTTAAGGGAGGTACCTGGTGGGAGGTGATTGAATTATGGGGGCAGTTCCTCCCACCCTGTTCTTGTGATAGTGAGTTCTCATGAGATCTGATGATTTAAAACTGTGGGACTTCCTCTTTGCTGTGTCTCCTTTTCTGCCTTGTGAAAAAGGTGCCTGCTTTCCCTTCACCTTCTGCCATGATTGTAAGTTTCCTGAGGCCTCCCAGCCACACAGAACTGTGAGCCAATTAAACCTGTTTTCTTTATGAATTACCCAGTCTCAGACAGTTCTTTATAACAATGTAAAAATGGACTAATACAAGGTCCCAAGCAAGTCTCAAACCTAGTAGGACAGACAGCATTGAATCTCAAGAATGAGGAATAATTTTCTTTGGACTCCATGTCTTGCCTTCCAGAAAAACGGGGTGTGGATTGGGCCTCCAAGGCCTTGGGTAGTCCCTCCCCAACAGCTTTGCTGCGGAGAGCACAGGCTTCTCCTCTCAGTCACTGAAATCATACTCAGTCACTGAAACCATTTCCTAGGCTTGCCCTGCATGCTGGTGTCTTTATAATTCTGGAATCTTCAGGGCACCACCTCTCCCATGGTTCCACTATGCATTTTGTCTTAGTGGGAACGCTCTATAGCATCCCTGACTCCACAGTTCTACCTTACATTGTCCTAGAAGGGCTCTCTGTGCCTTATTTTAAATTCTGTGTGAAAGCAGAGATGCCTCTACAGCTCTTGCACTTTGCAGAATTAGCACCACATGGATGCTATCAAGGTTCACTGCTAGTGCCTTTTGAAGTGGCGGCCTGGGCCAAAACTTGGTCTGCTTGAGCCAGAGCTGGGGTAGAGGAATGCTGTACCAGAATATAGGGACTAAAGACCCAATGTGACCACAGGCATCCTAGGCTACTTCTTTTAAATTGCTCTGCCTTCAAAACCTTAACACTCTGGGCCTGTGATTATAGGGGCAGCCTTGAAAATCTCTGCAATGCCTTCATTGTCATTCTTCCGTTGTCCTGATGAATAGCCTCTGACTTTCTTCTGTTCCTACTCATATCCTTATCAAATGGTCTCTTGAAAACACCTGTGGTTTGCTCTCCTAAACAAGCTTTTTAAAACTTCTTTCAATAGTCAACCTGAGAATTTTCCACATCTTAACATTCTGCTTCCATTTTCAATAAAAAATATGCTTTTAAATTGTTTGTCTTTTCACATTTTACTGTAAGTAGTTAAGAGAGGCCCCACAGCAGCATCCTGAATGCTTTGCTATTTAGAGATTTCTTCTGCAAAATATCCCAGTTCATCACTCTTAAGTTCTGCCTTCCATAGAGTCCTAGGATATGACCAATTCATCAAAGTTCTTTGCTACTTTGTAACAAGGATGACATTACCTTTATTTTCCAACACCTCATTACTCATCTCTAAGACCTCATCAGAATGGCCTTTATTGTCCATATTTCTACAAAAACTTTGTTCATAGAAATTCAGGCTTTTTTTCCCAATCTTCACTAGCAAACTGCCTCAGTCTTTACTCACTACCTAGTTTCAAAGCTACTTTTACATTTTTAGATATGTGTTATAGTAACACCCCACTCATGGTACCAATTTCTATCCTGGTCTGTTTTATGTGCTTTAATAAAATACCACAGACTTGGTAATTTATAAAGAAGACGAATTTATTTCTTACAGTCCTGAAGGTTGTAAAGTCCAAGATCAAGCCACCAGCATCTGATGATGACTTTCTCGTTGCATCCTCACAAGGCAGAAGGCCAAAAGGCAAGAAAGGGACAGATTCTGTTCTTACATGGTAGGAAAGCAAAAGAGATTGAACTCACTCCCACAAGCACTTTTTGTAGCATTATTAATTTGTTCCTGAGGGCAGGGTCTTCACGACTTAAGCACTTTCCATTAGTCCTTGAGTCTCAGCACCATTGCATTAAAGATTAAGCTGACAACACATGCATTTTGGAGAATGTGTTCAGACCATAGCAGAGGGTAATCTGCTTTACTCAATGTCTCCTGATTTAATTGTTCACCACATCTCAAAGAAATACTTTTCCAGCGACATCAGGACTAGCGTTTGGCCAAACAACTGAGCCCAATAACCCAGCCAAGTTGACACATAAAAGTAACCATTGTAGGGTGAAAACAAACCAACAAAAAACCTTGGAAATTACTTTAATGCACTTTTAAAATAAATCAATCTTTACCATGGTGGTAATCGATTTTCTTATACTTCACTAATTTATATTGTCCAGTTATGGTCTGTTGCCTTTGTGCTAGTGAGAGACAGCGGTTTTTAAATCTTTGATCACATGAGATATGCTTTTATAAAATCACTAATGTGGCTATCTTGAAATCTGGGAAAAACTCTGAGGCAATCTCTGCTGAAGAGTTTAGTGGAAAAGAATCTCTCCCTCCAATTTTGTTTTTTCCATTCACAGTGGACAGTGTGCCCTTGAATGTAGGTTTAGGTTAAAATCTAGTTATTATAATGCCTAGAGGTTATCTCTTATCCTTGATCTTATCTCTTAGAACACAGAGAGCTCCGAGGATGGGCCTAAGACAACCCTAGGCAAGATTTTCCATGAGTTTGCCAATTATTGTCTTGCTTCATTTAATGGTAAGTCAGAAATTAGGAGGCAGATTGTAGTAGAAACAGCAAGAATTTGTGGTATAAAACCTGCAATACCTCTTTCCTTTTATTCCTTTCTTTCTCCCTTACAAAATCATTTCTCAGGCAACACTGAACTCAGAATTTCCCATTCTATTCAGTGTTAAATTTGCAGCTGTGAAGGAGAGACTTTTTTCCCTTGGGGAACACATTTTGGATTACTATTATCTGCTTTTCACTTTTTGAGAATTGGTTTTTCTCCCTAGAAATGGGAATAACAATTATCACCTGGTAGGGTTGCTAGTTGTTATAAGGATAAGAAAGTGGATGTCTATAGTATGAAGTAAATGTCTTGAAAGGAAAGGAAAAAGGAAGGAAGAAAGGAAAGAAGGAAGGAGAGAAAAGAAGGAAGAATGTAAGGAAGGAGAAGAAAGAGGAAGAAAGAGAGGGAGGAAGGAAAGGAAAGAGAAGGAGAATAAAAAGAAGAAGTAAAGGAAGAAAGAAGGAAGATAAAGAAAACCTTACAGAGACCATCTGAAGTTTAGCTCACGTTCTTTGGTGCCTCCCTGCATCATGTCTGGATAAGGAGTATGGGCCCTCTACAAATAGCAAGACTGACTTCAAGGCAATCCTTTCTTCAGAAAGCTGAGGCTCTTAGGAGTATGGATCTCCTAGTCAAAGCAAAGAAATAATTTCAAGTCACTAGACCTTCAGTGACCTTCAGTACTGTTTAGTGTTATGCATTTCTAAGAACTATATTTATTTTCAGAAATTGAGGCTGGGTGCAGTGTCTCATGCCTGTAACCCCAGCACTTTGTGAGGCCGAGGAGGGTGGATCCCCTGAGGTCGGGTATTCAAGACCAGCCTGGCCAATGTGGAGAAACCCTGACTCAACTAAAAATACAGAAATTAGCCAGGCATGGTGGTGGGTGCTGGTAATCCCAGCTGCTTGGGAGGCTAAGGCAGGAGAGTAGCTTGAACCTGGGAGGTGGAGCTTGCAGTGAGCCAAGATGATGCCACTGTACTCCAGCCTGGGCAACGAGTGAGACTCAGTCTCAAAAAAAAAAAAAAAAAAAAAAACAAGAGGAAGAAATTGGGTGAGATCTCAAATTAATGCCTACTAATGATGTAATCAAAAGAGTAAATATTCATCCACTAATATTCTTGGATGATTGGACCCTAAGGAACATGTCCATATTTCAAAATGTGTTTATCAACCCAATTCAGTGAAGAATAGATTCTTTCAACTAGAGGGAGGGCGGGAGAGCGGTGGAGCTTTGTGCTGGATGAGATTTGGGACAAATTCAAATTGCTTTGTATGTGGAAGGGTGTGGTAGTAGTGAGAATTCCAGGGATTCTCCAATCCTAGGGAGCTTAATGGATCAAGGGCCCAACTGTAAATCTATCCCTGCATTTATGTGGAGGCCACACTTTACACGACTACTCTCAGGCAACGACTGAGCTCAGGAAAAATGCTCTAAGGCAGGGCTCCTGACTTGGAGACTCATGACAGACACAAGCCCTGCTTTGGCTGACATTGACAAGAGGCCTCCCACAGCCTTGCAGAATTTTCCTAAAATCCTCAGCAGACCAGGCTGCTCCCACCCAAGCCCCCTTTTTCTTTCTTTCTTTCCAGGTCACACTTGCATCACGGTCTGTGACTCCACCAACTTCTTCCAGGTTCCAGTCCAATTTATTTTATTTCATTTTTGCACAGGTGTTTTGCCTAATAAAATTCTCATTTATCTATTCCTGTTTTAACATCTGCCTCTCAGATAACTGTTTTGGTGACCAGCTACCCCAGTTTGCCTTGGACTTTCCTGGTTTTAGCACCAAAATGTTCACATCTTGGAAAATCTAATTCTCATGCAAATCAGAACAACTGACTACCTTCAGAACATGTCCAATCCAGGGGAGAGGATGCTGTAGGATTCCTTGTGTAACTGGGAGAAGCCAGACACTGTATAACTCTGCTACAGAAGTAGAAGAGGCTTAGAGAAATAGAAAAGGGAAATTTTAGGCTTTTTGGGTGGGGGAAAGATTTTCAATCTATACCTCTCCTGCTATCACCCCTATGGTATCTTCTAAAAAGTCCACATTGCTGATTAAATTTAATATGTTGATTTTTTTTTTTTTTTTTTTTTTTTGAGACGGAGTCTCGCTCTGTCGACTGGGCTGGAGTGCAGTGGCCGAATCTCAGCTCACTGCAAGCTCCGCCTCCAGGGTTTACGCCATTCTCCTGCCTCAGCCTCCCAGGTAGCTGGGACTAGAGGCGCCCGCCACCTCACCCGGCTAGTTTTTTGTATTTTTTAGTAGAGACGGGGTTTCACCGTGTTAGCCAGGATGGTCTTGATCTTCTGACCTCGTGATCCGCCCGCCAAAGAAAAATTGAAGAAGCTAAGTTCTATACCTAGGTTGGTGCAGCATGAAAACCAACTGATATCTCTAATGTGTGCAACTGAAGATGGCAGGACAAGAGACACTTGGGTTACAGTTGAACTTCAGATATAGGGAGCCACGCAGAGGTGCTTATCAGGTGGGTGGCCCATATACCAAAGATGAATCCTTCAGTCTTTGGGATGTTTCTTCCTGCTAGGAACATTCATGAAGTACCTTCTGTGTGCCAAGCATATGGTCAGAGCTGTGGGATAAAAAGACACGGTTCTGGCTCTACGGGTGCTTAGCAGTTCAATAGCATCAGATACAATACTGTGGTTGTTCTAATGAAGGTTTATATGAGCACTGTAGTCAAAGAAGGACTTTTAGAATGTTATTATTATTGTTATTATTATTAATGTTAGTATTATCTTTCAGCCCAGAAAAATTCATGAGTTCTTAAGAAACTTGAGCTGAGGCTTGAAAGGAGAGTAGAAGTTTGTTACTCATCAAGTAGATAAATAAACATTTCCAGGTGGCGGAAAGATATATAGTGGCCCAAAATCATGAGCATGTCTGGCTCATTAAATAAATCACTAATAGCTACATATATTTGATCAATAAAGAAGGAAAGGGAAAGGGTAGGAAATCAAGCTAGAGAGATCTATGAAGTCTATTCTTTAAAGACCTTGGATGATGCTGTGGTCAGAATGTTTGTGTTCCTCCAAAATTCATATGTTGAACTCCCAGTTCATGAGGGCTGGAGCCCTCATGAATGGATTTAGTGCCCTTATGAAACAGACTCCGGAGAGTTTTTTTGTCCTTCTTCTACTAAATGAGGACACAACCAGAAGGGTCTGCAACTGAGAAGAGGAACCTCTTATGCTGTCTCAGTCCATTGGGCTGCTACGACAAAACACCACAGGCTGAGAGGCTTATAAGCAACAGAAATTTCTTTTTCACATTTCTGGAGACTGTGAAGTTCAAGGTCAAGGCAGATTCAATGTCTCATGAGGGCCTGCTTTCTGTTTTATAGATGGTGCCTCTCCCTGTGTCCTCACAAGGTGAAAGAGGCAAGGCAGTTCCCTTGGGCTTCTTTTATAAGGGCATTAATCCCATAAATGAAGGCTCCATCCTCATGACCTCCTCACCTCCCAAAGCTCCCACCTCTTAAAACCATCACTTTAGGGGTAGGATTTTAATATGTGAATTTTGGGGGACCACAAATGTTCAGACCACAGCAGATGCCACTTAATGTCCTGTAGGTGACTGAGTACAAGTGAAGGCTATGGAAAAAGGGAGTGGTAATATTAGAAACACCTTTGAATAGAACAGCTGAGAGCTGGGCAAGGCCAGAAACATGGCCATAGAGAAGTAATGGCAATAATACAGGTAGATGGGAAAGGTGGATTCACAGAAGACATATGGAGGAGAAAAGGAAGAGCATCTGTTGTTTTTGGTAGGGAGAAATCATGAAAATTCAAAAGGTTGCTATTTATTTTATAAAACATGTCTAATAAGCACACAATGGCATACCTCTATTGATACATTTATTGCTGATTATTTTAAACCAATGCTCATTTTCTGCTGTTGCTTTTTTCCAATGGATAAAGACCAGTTGCCAACTAAATTTTATGAGGCTTAGGAGAAATTTAAAAATAAAGTCTTTATTTGTTTGTCTGTTTATTTAAATTGAGTCTTACCCCATCCATCACTCAAGAATGTGCAAACACTAAGAAATATGTATTAATGTGTATTCTGATTTCAGTAAAATTGCAAAAATCCTCTTTGTAATACGCATCACACAACTAACTACTGCACCCAAAAACGCGCAGCTGGTGGAACATGCACACTGTGCCGAGCAGGCCCAGTCTTGCTGCGTTTTCCACCAGACAAGCTAAGCAACAGATTCTTTTCTTGCTGCTTCAGCAGAGCAGGAAGCAGATTTCCCAATTAAAAAAAATCGTGGTATCTTTATATTATTAGAAATGCATGCAATATTCTCATCAGTATATTTAGGATTCCATTTAAGAGGCTTTCTTGAAATTTTAGGTTCCCATATGAATGCTAACACCTTACAAGATGTACCCTACCTGTATTTCTTTGGTTTCATTAGCTCTTCCCAAAGTTGAAAAGTTATTATTTTCCCCATTTGATAGTTTCAAAACTGAGGCCTAGAAACAAACAGAAAGATTTGTTCCAGGTCACGGAGAGATAGAACAACAGACCCCAAATCAAATTAAACTGAAACCTAAGCTTTCTTCTACTTCCTCTAAACTTTTCCCAGGACCAGTTTTTCCAGTTCTCTAGAGTTTGCTAAAATGAGGAAGTTAAATGATTAATGAGGAATGTCTATGCATTCAATCAACAAGTGTTTGGTTGTTTCTGGAAAGTCCGGAAATAAGAATTTTCCAAAGTAAAATTGAACAAAGAAACCATTTAATATTTCCTTCTGAACATAAAGGAAAGATGCATTGACTGTCCCTGTATAACTATATGATTAATTTGGGGCAATGGAATGTTAGCCACTTCCAACCACATTGTTTTATCCTCTATTCTTTCTTCATCATGTTTTTCAGTTCAGATTATGGGTCAGTGGAGCCATAAATCCACAAATGGAAGGGATTTCATCCTTGAATCATCATATGGAAAGTGACTGACTAACCTTTAATTGCACTGATGTGAGTGAGCACAAAGTCCTTATTTTAGTAGTCCAATAAATATTTTGGAATTATTTGTTACAACATCTGAGCATTACATACCCTTGCTCTACAGATTATATCTTTCAGCCACTGTCTAGTTCTTGCTATCATAATCTATCACTTGAAATACTGAAATACCCCAAAACTGATCTTTTTATTTATACTCTTTTGATCTCTTCCAAGCTTTCTTTAATTTTTCCAGACATATTTTTAAGACAAAATTAGACCATTGGGTATTATTGCTTAAAAACTTTTAACTGCCTTTCCAAAGTTCTCAGGGTAAACCTTCTATGTAGGATCTGGTTCCCACCGATGTCATAGTCCTTATTCTTTGCCTTTCTCTCTCTGTTTATTTCATAATTTTAATCTTTTTTTTTTTGTTCCATCACACTGTGATTTCTCCCACCCAGTGGTATTCTGATGTGTTTAATGATTAAGTCTCTAGGAACAAAAAGTATATATACATATATGTATATAAATTTGTTTTAAAATTTATAATTTTCAAATAATAAAATATGTAATACCTTTTTATAAATTCCATTTTGCCAATTAATTTTCCCAAGATGCTTTCATTGATTTTTGCCAAACATTTGTATTCATCACCAGCCTTATCCCCAACCTATAGTTGTAATTAAAGCAAGATTTGACAAAATTAGAACAGGAATAAATAAACATCTGATTACTATCTGATTCTGCAAAGGAGTTTCTCACAGCATTGACAAATAAATATAGTTGCAATGTAATGTTGATGGTATTTTTATTTAGCAAACAAGACAAAAGTAAAATAACAAAGATGTATACTGGAACTTCACTAATCTGTCAGTGACTTATTTGCTGAACCAGATAAGAGTTCTCAATTATTGGAAGAATACTTGCTCCATTTTTTTGTATTACTCACAAAGTAACAGCTATAGACAAACACACTTTTAAGTATGGTCAGCATTATTAAGATTTTTTAATCATTTGCTTTAATCTAGAGAATCAAGAGAACTATAAATCAAACCCTGCTTTGTAATATTTGCCTATTTTCATGGTGTGAATATTCCCAACGTGACTTATTTCAGACTGCCAATGTGACACCACTGAATGCTGAATTGAGAAGAGAAACAAAGTAAAAGTAAGAAGTGCATTGTATAGTATTTCTACCATACAAACACAATAGGCACTCCTAATCTGAAGAGCATAGATAATGGTAAAAGAAGTGGGAAGTGAGTCTTGATTATTCATTGACTTTATTTTAATATAATTTATTTAACTGTAATGACAGGTGTTATGATCATAAATACATGACAGATGTATTTAGTTAGTTTTAACAATGACTGTGTTTCAGACTGGGTGTGGTGGTTCATGCCTGTAATCTCAGCACTTTGCGAGGCCGAGGTAGGGGGATTGCCTGAGCCCAGGAATTCGAGACCAGCTTAGGCAACAGGGCGAAACCCCATCTCCACTAAAAAAAAAAACAAAACACACACACACGCACACACACACACACACACACACACATAGCCGGGTGTGGTGGTGTGGACCTGTAATCCCAGCTACTTGGGAGTCTGAGGCATGAGAATTGCTTAAACCTGGGAAGCAGAGGTTGCAATGAGCCGAGGTCACGCCATAAAAAAAAAAAAAAATGCTGTGTTTAACTACCGGGCTTACAAAATTCCTGAAAATGTAACTATTGGCTCTCGTAAGCCAATTGCAGTTGACATCAGCACATCATATCTCCTACCCAGGACTTTCCCACATGCCTAGAATTTTTTTCTCACCTTTTTTGCTCTGAGACCTATCCTTAATATTTTACTTCAAAGTCCACTTCATCAGGAAAGCCTTCCCTTATTCCTTGGACTGTATCATGTGGCCAGTCTTTTTCTGTATGACTATAACTGTTTTTACAGATGATTAAACAAATTTTGATTTGCTACACTTTAGCATTTATAAAGAACTTTCACATGCATTTTCACATTTGTTTTTCAGTTCTATGTGTTAGATAGAATATGTAAATGTGTGTATGTATATATATATATATATAATATCTCTTTAGATGACAAACTGAAGTTTCAAAAATATATTAATTTTATTAAAGTTCTCTGTACAGATGGGAATGAGAAAGATGAGACCTGAATTGAGAGTTTTCAGGTTTCAAACACAGTGCTTTTTAATTTTAACTTTAACACATAGACTATGGTACCTTTGAGAGATCATTCTATGACTAAGAAAAAAGTTTGTTTTGAAGCATGTATTATGATTTAAAAACTAACAGCTATTATGAAGTCAACAACTTGTGAAAAATACACAAAAATTGGCAAATTGCCATAAACTTCTATTTTCTTAATAATATAAGAAATCACCCTAAGTATACAAAACAAGAGAGGGAATTACCTGTGTGTGGGATTAGGGGCTGGGAAACCTTCCAGATTTTAGTCCGCCTAGGGCTTTCCTGCTGTCTTTGGATTTTACCTTCTTGTGTCATCTTTTCTGAACAACTTGGGTGCATCATTTGCCTTTTGTCATGAGTTGGCGAATTCCTTCTGTGTTCTCCAGTACATATTGTTATAGGTGGATGGGCATGAGTGGGGCAGGAGAGGACTCTCCCCTTACCCATTAGATAGGTTGGGTGATGGTTCGGCAATTAATGCATTGACTCTCTAAAAGTGATAAATTGGCAGCCAGTGCCAGGGAGAGGCCATTTTCTGATGGTCCACCCCAGTTAACATTAAATGTTAATTAAAGGCAGGCCCAGGGAGAAGCAACTTCCTGGCCATGCACATTAAGAGACAAAAATGACGAAGTATGATCTTGTGGAATAACTCCACGGGAAAACAAGAAGAAAGCCTCAGATGGGCATGCATATCACTCCCTAAACACACTGTACATGCTCAGTTATCAAGGGTAAGGAGAGCACGGCGCATGTGGAAAGAGCACCCTAAGGGAGGAATCATGGGAAAGAGGCAAGCCTATAAAGTCCCAGGATCAAGGTTAAAGGTTCTTCTTTTTTCCTCTTTTGGACCTCGGTCCCTAGTTGGGTCTCTTCTAAGTGAACTTCCTTTTCTTTCCTGTCCTAAAGCCTCTTGAATAAAATTCCACTCCTGCTCTGAAACTTGCCTAGGTTTCTTTTTCTACTTTATGCCCCTCGAATTATTTCTTCTTAGGTGGCAAGAATTGCAGTTGCTGCAGGCTCATATGGATTTGCTGCTCGTAACTACAACTAATTCAAATCTTTGCCACTGGTAGCAATATTGCAGTAAGTTTTTATCCATTTGCCTTTACTAATTACTGTAAGACCTAGTGGGCAGTGGCCTTCATGTTGGACACTGCATGGGTCCCCTGCTGGCCGGCAGCTAGGCTGCCCGTGGGTTGGACCTTTCCACTGTGGAATAATCCGCAGTGGAGTCTTTGAAAGAATAGCCTGATGCTGCTGACAAGGAGGCTGTGCTTCAGTGGCCAGGTTTTGGAGATAACTGATGCGCATGAACACTGTGGGCTACACCCTGTACCGTCTCACTCAGAGCTGTGAGTTCATATAACAGCAACCTAAATTTTTTGCCCAAAAAAACTGAATGTAATTTTCATTTATATTTTTACCTGCTACAGACACGTTGTACAAATGACTTACTTTTTTGCATTTTGGTTTTCCTGATGAAAAAAACAGGGAGATATTAAAAATATCTGTCTTACGGAACTGTGATAATTAAATGCAATGACATAGGCAAATCTCCTGACTCGGAATCTGACACATAGTAGGTTCTCATAGTAGGTGTCTTTTCCTTTCTATAGAAGAAATTCTCACTGGAAGAATACACTTTATGCAGCTAAAGAGGCTTTTATACCAGGCACTAAAAATAAATACATAATGAATAAGCAAACCAACAAACAAGTAATTTAACAGCAAACACAATTTTTATTTCATAAGGATGAGGTACATCAAGGCTTTCTCCATG
This sequence comes from Piliocolobus tephrosceles, assembly GCF_002776525.5. Taxonomy (NCBI): domain Eukaryota; kingdom Metazoa; phylum Chordata; class Mammalia; order Primates; family Cercopithecidae; genus Piliocolobus; species Piliocolobus tephrosceles. Next base: position 6,312,851 of record NC_045448.1, on the reverse strand, counting down.
TGATACGTGAAGGCAATATCTGACCATAACCACAGAGCACTTTACGGGGATGGCAGAACAGGCTGACTAAGAGTTTGGACTTTGAAAGCTGACTCCTTGGTTTGAATTCTGGCTCAGTTATTTATTTGCTGCATGATTTTGCACAAGTTATTTGGCCTCTTGGAGGTCAGTTTTCTCATCTGAAAATGGGGATATAAATAGTGTCTACTTCACAGGGTTACTGGAAATACAAAATGTTAAAATAGATAAAACACTTAGAACAGTGCCTGGCAACATTGCAATCAGTATGTAATTGCTCCTCCATGCAGACTGTTCAAATGAGTTCAAATTGTGATGTTTGCCAGCAGTGGCCTAATACCATCATCATCATCACTGCACATTTCTGGAGCATCCCTAGGTATATGGCACAAAATGAAGCCCTGTATTAGTCCATTCTCATGTCACTATAAAGAAGTGCCTGAGACTGGGTAATTTACAGAGGAAAGAGGTTTAATTGACTCACAGTTCTGCAGGACTGGAAAGGCCTTACAATCATGGCGGAAGGGGAAGGAAACACATCCTTCTTCATACAGTGGCAGGAAGGAGAAGTATGACAACTGAACCAAGGGGGAAGCCCTTTATAAAACCATCAGGTCTTGTGTGAACTTACTCACTATCATGAGAACAGGATGGGGAAAACTACCCCCATGATTCGAGTATCTCTACCTGTTCCCTCCTACAATGCACGGGGATTATGAGAACTACAACTCAAGATGATGTTTGGGTGGGGACACAGTCAAACCATATCAAGTCCTTTCAAGAGTTTTCTTAAAGCTCCTAACAATGAGATTAATGTGCGTCATTCCAGGACTTTAGTAGGTCCTACAGAATTGAATGATGGCAGTTCTTTGTGAGACCCTGGACCCCATCTACAGGGTCCCTATATGCAAGGATAACTGTCTATGTCTCCTTGGCTGAGTGCATCCCAGATAGACCAGTCAAACAGGATAGGAAGGCATGGTTGGGGAGGAAATGGTATCACAGGCTCTAGTGGTCCTTAGGGACATATCCGTGAGAGCTGCTCTTTTGTCCTGGCTCCCAGGCCCCACATGAAATGATGGCAGCCACTTTAAGGGGACAGCAAGTCTGCTCATCATTCAATAGTATTATTTTGTGATTCGTCCTCTCTTGATTGGAGTAGCATGCCAACTGTGGGCAGTGACAGCAGGCATTAGGGCAATACCAGCCTTGTTTACAGAATACTGAAATCAGGAATAAAATGTCAGTCTTCTTTTCACCGTCAACATATGCTGGCAATTCTAAACAACATCAGCGATAACATACACCTTTCTGAAAAGTAATATTTGATTGGGCTAAGTTCTAAACAATTGCTCTGCTTATTGTTGAGTTCTTATAATATATGTAAAATTTAAATTAGTACATTTTGTAACTTATATTTTTAATTCAAATTTTATTTTAGATACAGTGGGAACATGTGCAGATTGTTACTTTCCAGGCATGCCCTGCTCCCTTCCTCCACCCTCTAGTAGTCTGCATTATCTGTTGTTCCCATGTTTACATCCATGTGGGCTCAATGTTTAGCTCCCACTTATAAGTGAGAACAGAGTGGTATTTGGTTTTCTATTCCTGCATTAATTCACTTAGGGTTGGCCTCCAGCTCCATGTTGCTGCGAAGGATAAGATTTCATTCTTATGTATGGCTGTTTAGTATTTCCTAGTACATATGTACTATTTTTTCTTTACCCGATCCACCATTAATGTGCACCTAAGTTGAGTCCAGGTCTTTGCTATTGTGAATAATGAGGTGATGAACATAAATGCATGTGTCTTTTTGATAGAATGATCTATTTTCTTTTGGGTATAATACCCAGTAGTGGTATTGCTGAGTCAGATGGTAGCTCTGCTTTAAGTTATTTGGGAAATCTCCAAACTGCATTTCCAGTGGCTGAACTAATTTGCATCCCCACCAAGATTGTGTAAGCGTTCTCTTTTCTCTACAGCTTTGACGGCACCTGTTGCTTTTTTGACTTTTTAAGAATAGCCATCTGACTGGTATAAGATGCTATCTTATTGTGGTTTTGATTTGCTTTGCTCTGATGATTCATGATGATGAACATTTTGTCATATGTTTGTTGGCCACTTAAATGTCTTCTTTTGAGAAGTTTCCATCATGCCATTTGCCCATTTTTTAATAACATTATTTGTCTTTTGCTTGCTGATTTATTTAAGTTATTTATTTATTCTGTTGATGTTGGTGCTATTCCTTTCTGTTTGTTAGTTTTCCTTCTAACAGTAAAGCCCCTCTGCTGCAGGTCTGCTGGAGTTTGGTGGAAGTCCACTCCAGACCCTGTTTTCCTGGCTATCACCGGTACAGGCTGCAGAACAGCAAAGATTGCTACCTGTTCCTTCCTCTGGAAGCTTCATCCCAGAGGGGCACCTGCCAGATGCCTGCCAGAGCTCTCCTGTATGAGGTGTCCATCAGCCGCTGCTGGAAGGTGTCTCCCAGTCAGGAGGCACGGGGGTCAGGGACCCACTTGAGGAGGCAGTCTGTCCCTTAGCAGAGCTCGAGTGCTGTGTTAGGAGATCTGCTGCTGTCTTCAGAGCCAGCAGGCAGGAATGTTTAAGTCTGCTGAAGCTGTACCCACAGCCGCACCTTCCCCAGGTGCTCTGTCCTAGGGAGATGGGAGTTTTGTCTATAAGCCCCTGACTGGGGCTGCTGCCTTTCTTTCAGGTATGTCCTGCCCAGAGAGGAGGAATCTAGAGAGGAAGACTGGCTACAGCAGCTTTGCCAAGCTGTGGTAAGGTATGTCCAGTTAGAACTTCCCAGCGGCTTTGTTTATACTGTGAGGGGAAAACTGCCTACTCAAGCATTGGTAATGGTGGATGCCTCTCCCCCCACCAAGCTCGAGCGTCCCAAGTTGACTTCAGACTGCTGTGCTGGCAGCAATAATTTCAAGCCAGTGGATCTGAGCTTGCTGGGCTCTGTGGGGGTGAGATCTGCTGAGCTAGACCACTTGGCATTCCAGGGACCACTGGGATATGAAAAACACTCTTGCAGCTAGCTGGTGTCTGCCCAAAAGGCCACCCAGTTTTGTGCTTGAAACCCAGGGCCCTGGTGCTGTAGGCGCGTGAGGGAATCTCCTGGTCTTATCTGTGGGTTGCGAAGACTGTGGGAAAAGCGTAGTATTTGGGCCAGAATGCACTGTTCCTCATGCACAGTCCCTCAGGCCTTCCCTTGGCTAGGGGAGGGAGTTCCACAACCCCTTGTGCTTCCGGGGTGAGGCGATGCCCCACCCTGTTTTGGCTCGCCCTCCGTGGGCTGCACCCACTGTCTAACCAGTCCCAGTGAGATGAGCCGGGTACCTCTATTGGAAATGCAGAAATCACCCACATTCTGCGTTGATCTCACTGGGAGCTGCAGGCCAGAGCTGTTCCTATTCAGCCATCTTGCCAGCCACAAAATGTGTACTTTTAAATAGAAATAAACAAATTCGCCTTTTTGAGTTCCATTTTAATTTTGGAGTGCATATACTCTCCTAATTTACTGAAAAGACTCGAGACTCCTACACCCTTGTAGAAAGTACACCAGTGCCTCTGTGAGCTGCGCTTCTCCATTTTAATTATAACTGTATCTGATTATACCATTGAAAGAATATGTACACACACACTACAGTTTTACATCTATGTGCCAAATATATGGAAACAAAGCTTATAGTATTTTAATGTGTTTTAATAATTTCCCTTTATATGTTAAAAATATTTTAATGACATTCTTTCTCTGGCAAGGAATTCTGTCTGTGCGTGTGTGTGTGGTGTGTGTGTGTGCCTGTAAGTGCGGTAGATGTGTGTATAGTTTGTGTGCACGTGTGTGTGGGGTTAGGGTGTATATCGGTACTCAGTTTAATCCATTTTATGTAGCCAAGATTTTGAAAGAAATATATGGAATGTGTGATTTCAGAAGCTCACGTATCATAAAAGGGAGTGTGTGCACCGTGGTGGGGTGGGAGGGAGAAGTTTCCGTGTGCAGTCAGGGAGGGAATGACTCAGGCCATTCTCCTCTGCGGCAGGTGCAGCTGCAGGCCCTCTGAAGAGAGCGCCGCAGGATCCTGATTACAAGAGTCAGGATCACACATTTTCTCCTTCTAAAACTTCTAGTCTAAGTGCACCTATGTATGGAGAGGAGATGGACCCTTTTATATAGGAAAGTGATAGGTGGACTTTGTAAATGAGTGGAAATGCTAATCTTACCTCCAAGAAGCCGGACTGCATCAATAATGGATCTTCAACAATTATACAGAGATATTCCACTGCTATACTTTGTTTTATTTTAACATATTCTAGCTCCACAATTTTACAAAGACTGACTATATTTGGAAGACTTTTGTTTAATGTATTTTTTAAAAATATCAAGAGTTCCCAGATTGGTTTCTTAAACGTATCAATACATTTAATTGTTTTAGGGACTAGTAAAAGAAAAAATATATCGATATAAAGTACAGGAAATCATTACATCTCACTTATATTTTATTAATGAAAAATGAATGCACAACACAAAGAGGCCAAAGGCAACCCCTTTAATAGTAAAAATAGCAATGTATGGAATCTAGTTCAGCAATGAAACCACGTTTGTAGAATGTTTCATTATGTCACAGATACTGGAAAGATTTAAGAACTGGGAAGTGGGCTGTGTCAAATTCTACCTGGCCAGAGGGTTATTGTGATTTGTAATTCAGGAACGATGGCCGGAGTATTTCACTTTTGTCTCCCACAATGCTGTTATTTGTTAAAAGTTGCTGAACATTGCTCAGAACCGGCAGAGGGTTATCAAGAAAGCAGCGACCCCTTACCAGGAATTTCCAATAACTGGGAACACTTAACAGGACCGCTCACCTGCCCTGCAGCCTCTCTCACATCCCGACATGCATATCAATGGCCGGGAAAAGGGCACTGGTGGGTTGGGAGGCCTGCTCTGCTGCCTGCATTGATCAGAGCAGGAGGATTACTGCACTACTGACTGCTAATCAATAGATATTGAGTGCAATCCCCTGCTGTAAATTCAGCCGGGTTAATAAGTGTCCACACAAAACAATGGGCTGAAATACAGTCTCCACATTCAAGGATCCCAGCGATGTAGGACTGGTTGTTTCAGTAGCTGCCTGTGGGGCAGTGGGAGGCAAGAGCTTGGACCTTTACCCAAAATCGGCCTGAAGCAGTCTGAGTTGGCTTAGTGTGCCGTGCTTTAGAGACAGGGATGATGTGTTTGTGCCCCCTAAAGTCTTCATTGGCCGCTCTTTCTATCTCTTTCTCAGATAGAAAACTGCTTATGATTTTGTGCTGGAGCCCTGTGGGTCCTGTGCTCCCTGGTATAGAATCCTAGAGTTTCAGACCCTTGCTTGAACATAAAGCATCATCTGCTTAAAAAGAAAAAGGAAAGAAAGGAAAGGAAAAGGAAAGAAGGAAGGAAGGAAGGAAAAAGAAAGAGAGAAAAAAGGAAAGAGAGAAAGAATAAAGGAAAGAAAGAAAGAAAGAGAGAGAGAAAGAGAGAAAAGGAAGAAAGGAAGGGAGGAAAGTAAAGAAGACAGCCTATATGTTTTTGTTGTGGAGGAAAATGGCAGCAGGCTTGGGCAAATACCATTGAATATTTAATTACACAACCTCTAGGAAAAACACGGCTGGTGCAACCATATATTTTCTCTGGCAGGGATGAGATTGGAGCTGAAGAATTACAGAGGCGATTTGCATGTTTCTATATCCTTCTGTCTTGTGCTCAGAAAGCCTGTGGCTCCAATTACTAGTAATTCTGACATGGCATACTTAGCTCAGAGACTAAGGCATAGAAACAGCCTCTGTTTTGAATTTCAATACAGGTAAGGACATGCAATACAAAGACTGAAGAGACTTGGAATTTATGTTGTCCATGGTAGGTCTGGATTTTCCTCATGCAGTCCTGATTTCAAGTACATATGGTGTGCCATGGAGTGCCGTTCATATTCTTATGCTTGTTTGCACTGTATAGTAATTTTAGTTTTGTGCATCCCCAACACAACAGCCTTTTGAGGCCCTTGCTGAAGGTAAGTTTCTAAGCGTAGATTTTACAGGTGTGCGGCTTTGAAAATGAAAAAAATAGGACTTTAAAAATGAATGATTATATGATAAGAAAGAGAAAGATAGGTTTAAGATATTTAAACAGGCAGGGTTAACGACCTGCCCTCTAATGCTCATTTTTCCAACATGCAACATGAAATATAACGACATCATTTATGAGCTATTAACATTTTCAAATAACAAGTTCAGGTATTTTTAACTTGTAGATTCTTGTCTCCATTTGAGTCTTGAATATACCCACTCCTCATTCTGGTTTGGGATTGCTAGGATAACCAGAATAAAAAGAAAACACACTTTCCTTCCTTTGTTTATGAGTTCCCCTCCTTCTCTAATGGGTGGTACCGAGAGCTTAAGTAGCACGTTTACAGGTCTCTGTTTCTTCCCACGTAAAGCCAGGAGCGTTCTGACCTTTTTCTGCGCTAGGTTTCTGTGGATTAATTTCTCTTTTATTAATATTTTAACATAGGAATAAAAATCAAATTTTATATCAAATTTCAATCCTATGATGTACACTTTTACAATCAAATTATTTTGTTACGTGAAGATAACAGACTTTAACTAGCTTCATGTTTTAGTTGCTTTATAAACTTGCTCAGTGACGACCTCTATCCATGCCTTCTTCAATCTTTTCATTCTGGTGTCTGATTATGTTACCCTGGAGGCTAGGAAGTAAATGGAAGAACAGAGGCAAAGATGCTTTCACAAGTATGGTTTTGATCATTTCTATGCTCAATGTGAGGATAAGGCAATATTTTAAATTCCACAACCCCAAATCGGTATCTCACTTCATTATAGCCTGTTCTATTTGTGTACAGGGTGTACTGTGGAGGATAAAACACTGAGAGGCCAATAGAAAGGCTTTCTACTTTCTACTGTTCCTGCAAACGCCCTAAATGAGCAATTTAACTTCCTTCTGCCTGTCTCTTTAACATCAAAATGAAGGTAATAATGTGTCCCTTTCTCTTGATTGGGATGTTTTGTGTTCAAAGATAAAAAGATCTTCAATTTTTGAAATTATAGTAACCACATATGTATATATTTTATCGAAAATTTGTGTTATGCTCTGGCAATAGAATAAGCTGTTGTAAATCAGGAATATTCTGGAAAATCTTGGTAGAAATACATGTCTAATCTACTGCAAAACGTGCCGTGTAGTTTTCCCTTTCATAAGAAAAATTATTCCTTATACACAAGTCTGATGATTTTTTGAAGTTAGTATTCACAACACGGTCATTATTGAATTTTTAAGTATGCGTGAATTTAACAGATAGCTGGTAGTGCTTTATAGCTTTTGAATAAGGTTATAATTCTAGGGTTGTGATTTTGGGTCATTTTCCTTTTATTTCTCCCAATAAAGGAGGCTTTCATGTCTATAGGGAGCTATCATCTTGACTAATCTACAATGCCAATTCTCTGCTTTTTACTGCAGCAGGAGGCACATGAAATGAGGTTCAGACTCAGTAAAATGGATTCTGAAGTGTAGAGATAGAAAATTGTAATTTTTAAAAAATCTATTTTTTAAGTTTTTAGCTATTCTGGATGCATTGTTTCCCATTAATCTTCTATTTTGTTATCTTTCAATTATAGATAGAGTTGAGGATTTGGAAGTGGAAACAAAGATAATTTGGAATATATTAAAAAAATAAGGTAATAAGTGACTATGAATAAGTCATTTAAGTTCTTAGAACTTCAGATTATAACTTATAAAATAGATGTAATATTGTCTACTGCAAATAGGCTATTTTCTGAATTAACTGGAAATTTTATAAATACCCTACCTCAGAGGCCCTGGTGTATTGTATGTGCTCAAATGATCATTATCATCATCATCATCATCATCATCATCATCTACAGTATAAAGAATGACAAGGATACTGACAATGATCCAAATCAAGAAGAAGATAGGAAAGGAAAGGCCAAACAGTCTGAAGAGTAAAACTAAATGGCTTGAGGAGTCACGTTATTTATTTTCTGTGGCCATTGAGGTCAGCTTATCTGCCTAGAACCGCAGTGTCTGAGGAGCAGTGATTTGGAATTCAGGGGAGAGAGGGCACGTTTGAACGTTCTTTTCCTGAGCTAACCATCAATCTACTGGCTGCTCTCTGATGCTAAGGGACAGTATTTTTTGGAGGACGATTTTCTTTTTCTACTGTTAAAGGTCCTTTTATCCCAATCTTTGCTAATATAATCTAGAACTAATTCCTTCCATCTAATTCCTTATTCCACAGCCCACACTTGGTCTAGTCCTCTTTGCCCAAGGAGTTTAAATAAGATATATTTAGCTAAGGTATTTGGCATGACTCTCATTAAAGAAATTAGATCAATCTGCGGTAAGTGACTCTTCCAGTCCAAACTTGAGGTCCAACAACACAAGGTGAGCTCTGTTCTGTCTGTCACTCATTCTGACTTTTGGGGCAGGATTTAGCAGAATGTGTAAATCCGCAGGCAGACCCTTTAGAAAGGGGATTTGTGTAATCTGCCAGTCTTCAAACTCTCTGCCTTGTTTCATGCAAGAAATGGTGGGAGATAAGTCCTTGAAGATTAGCCAAGGTCCGAGGTACTCCTAGATCAACAGTAGAAGAACTTCTGGGGAAGAGAGAAGTGACATTAACACTCCCAAGCTGACTGCTTCTTTTCATTTCCATAAATCAGAGACATTAAGCGAGGAATCAAGAACAACTCTTTGAACTAAAAATGTAGTAATTCAGTAGGAGAAATGGAAGACAAATTTTAGGAAATTTCCCAGAAAATTGAACAAAAGACCAAGAGTTAGAGAATATAAAAGTTAATAAAATTAAAGGCTCTGCCTATAAGATGTACCATCCAAATACTAGGGTTCACAGACAAATCAAATAAAAAGAAGAGAAAATCTTCAGTGCAATGTTTGAAGACTATATCGCAGAAACAACGGTGTAAGTTTTGAAATTGGAAGGTCTCGCCCAATGTCTAGCACAATGGAAGGAAAAAGATCGTACTGAGTTATAGTATCATGACCTATCAGACACTAGAGATGGTGTCTGTGATTCTAAACACTATCTGAGAGAAAAGCAAGATGTAACTTAAAGAGCCTTTGGATAAAGAATGTCGCTAGACTTTCCAACAGCAACACTAACAGCTAGGGGAAAAAAAAGGAATCATGCCTTGACAATTCCCAGAAAAATGTATTTCCATTTATATTTGACACTCAGAGAAGTAATCAATCAAATATGAGGACAGAATAAAGACATTTTAGGCATTCAAGGTGGCAACAATTACTACTATTGCATAAGCTAAGCGAGTATACTGAGAAAGGAGGATATGAGTTCCAAAGACTTTGGTGATCCACGTGATGTCAAGGTGAAGACGAGATCTAGGATAACAGTGAAGGGAAATCCCAGACCACTCCTGTGAGAGGATCTGAGTAGGAGCCAAGTTCAGATGAGAGTAGGAGGAATAAAAGGGAGCATCCAAATCATTTGAGTGTATCGGGAAATATTTTATATTTCACAGACGGGTTTGGTAGATAGAAACCAAGCTAGTAGAAAGATGAGAGTTAAGTTCCATGGCAAACAAAAGTTTACACAGAAGGAACTGTAATTCCACCTACACTACTGAGCTAGCATTCATATATAGAGAGTAATCTTGTGCAAAATCTCGGTCTATCTAAATTTATGAAGAGATAATATTGGGACAGTGCACATATTTCATTTTCCTTGATCGTTCCTTCCCAACCCTGGAGTTTGCATACCCATTCTTCAATTTTGTCTATAGGCAAAGTAAATTAAAGGTTTTCTATAATCGAGTATAGTCTTAAAATCCAGTTAAATAGTTGTGAATAAAACATTGTGAAGACAAGATCACTGGCAGTAGTTTTTGATTTTCAGGGTTTGTTGTTTTACCAATAAAGTTTATTTTCCTCTTTAGAGCTTGAAGTGGATGAGTTGTTTGTACAGAAGGCAGAAGGAAGAAGGGGTGGTGAAGGAAGGCTGAAGTTCCAGGCCTTATGAAGGGTTGGAGGCCTGGCCTTATAAATTGTCTTTAATGCAAAGAAACCTGAGAGAGGAAAAAACAAATAAACAAAAAGACTAACTCTGGTGGGGAGTTCACCTTTATACCATTTTCAGTTGTTGTAAAAAATCATACCCACAACAAATCTTTAAAAGAGCGAGAGACCATTCCTCCCACTTTTTGCTGTAATTTTTCATTGAAGAAAATTAATAAATTACAAAAAAATACAATAAAGTCACCATTGTTACCATATTGGTATGCTTTCTTCCTGTATTTCACAGATGTACTTCTTAAATACTGGGCATGTTTTATACCTAAAATTTTACATTCTACTTTGTTTTGCTAAAATTTATGAAATGTTCCCATGTCATCTAAAATTCCTTTTACAATGTATTTTAATGCTGCATAATATTCCAATGTATGCCACTTCCTCATTTATTTAACTATGTCTCTGATATTGCTATGAAGGTCTTTCTGAGTCTTCATGATGTTGAGGAGAATATCTTTGTTCAGAAATTCTTGATTACGTTTCTGAGTATTTGACTGAAAGTAGATTTGGAAAAGCAGAATCATTGGGTCAAATAGCCTTCAGAAAGTTTGTGCCAAATGCCAGAGTTAATATAGAACAAGGTGTTCATTTTTTTCTATCCCATCCCAATCATCATTGTGTGTGTGTTATTATAAAAATGCTTGCTAATGTAGGAAGAGACTATTAAATATTTTTTGTGTATCATTCTTTTATTAGGAGTGACATTGAATGTGTTTGCACATGCAATCTGCCAATTGTATTTTTGCTTTTGTGAATTGTCTGTTAAAGTCTCTCATTCACTAATTGCTTGCGATTTTTATTTTAAATTTGTCTTTAAGTAACTAGACTGTATTCATCTTTCATTATTCATCTTTCATGTTGGTTGCAATTACATTGCTTCCCTAATTTGCTGGTTTGCTAAGCCTGGCCTATATTTTTGTAGCCAAAGTGAGCTTTGATTCCCCTCACTGTACTTCCCACCAGTGCTGTGTTTGCCTGTATTCTGCAGGTCCCAGCTTAAGTGAGCAACTGGGGTATCAGTTTTGACTTCATCCTCTTTCTTCTTTTCCATCTTTAAGCATTAGAAAAGCGTGCTGCCAGAACTATGTCTCAAATGCCTCTGCTTATGATTATCTTGACTCCATCCCCAGTTCATGATCACCATCTTTCATTTGGGCAGGGCAGCAGCCTCCTTCCTGGTCTATCATGTCCTCCCTTCTCTGCTCAACAGAGAAGCTGAACGGAAGCATCCCCATCTGCCTGAAGGCCCCCCCAGCACACGCACATGTGCACACAAACAAGCCCTTCACAACAGCTGTCTTCTACATTCTGTTTAGTTCTTAATTTAAATGTTCTCTTCAGTGGGTTGAATTATGCCCCCAAAAGATATGTCTATGTCCTAGCCCTGAGAACATGTATATGGGACCTTACTTGAAAAAAAGTGTTTTTGCAGATATAAATGAGTTAATAATCTCAAGATGAGATCATGTTCCACTATCCAGGTGGGCTCCAAAACCAAGGAAAGTCTCTTTATAAGAGAGAGAAGACGCACGTGGATGAGGTCACATAAAGATGGCGGTAGAGATGCAGATGGGGCCCCTAGAAGGAACGGTGGCAGCCTGCAGGGCTAAGAGAGGCCATGGCTGGGCGGTCCTGTAGCATCTTCAGAGAGATCTGCTGATGTCTTGGTTTTGGACTTCTGCCTTCAGAACTGTGAAAGAATGATTTTTTTTCTGTTTAAGCCATCAAGATTGAGGTGATTTGTTATATCATCCTCAAAATGAATCTTCTATCTTCTCAGGAATGAATTCACTGATCATCATATCCTAAGAGCTGTGACCTCCATTATGTTCTCCAAGGCAGTTTCCCTTATGGAAACATCTTTGATTTCTCTCTCTCTTTTTTTTTTTTTTTGACTTTTGCTTTAAGTTCAGGGGTCCAAGTCCAAGTTTGTTTCATAGGTAAACTTGTGTCACGGGGCTTTGCTGTACGGATGACTTCATCACTCGGGCGTTAAGCCTAGTACCCTTTAGTTGTTTTTCCTGATCCTCTCCCTCCTCCCACCTTCCAACCTCCAAGCCAGGCCCCAGTGTGTACTGTTCCCTTCTATGAGTCCACATGTTCTCATCATTTAGCTCCCACTTAGAAAGAGAGAACGTGTGGTATTCGATGTTCTGTTTCTGCTTTATGTTAATTTGCTGAGAATCATGGCCACTAGCTCCATCCATGTCCCTGAAAGGACATGATCTCATTCTTTTCTATGGCTGCGTAGTATTCAGTGGTGTATATGTATCACATTTTCTTTATCCAATGCATCATTGATGGGCATTTAGGTTGACTTCAAGTTTGTTTTTTCTCAATAGAATATTTGATATTTTTCTAATTGTAATTAATTTTTTTCAACATTAATTCAGTAAGCACCATAGAGACAAGCATCTTGTTTAATTAGTCTTTAATGAATGCCTAGTCCTGTCCACATTGTGATCATTTACATATTGGGGAAAGAGAGGATAATAAAAGATAGAAGACAAATATGGAAATGGAGAAGAAGGAAAGAAAACATCAAGTAAGTCTGCTCTTTGCTGCATTCTTTCCTTCTCATTAAAATTCTTACTGTGACTTCCAGGTGATAAGGCCTTATAGAGCAGAGTACATGTCTAACTTTAATTGGTAAGGCTACACATCTCATTAACAAAGCTGGTTTTGCTTCCCTTTTTTCTCTTTTTGGTTTTATTCCACAAGTAATATTTAAAACGTTCTCCCATAGTTGCATCAGTGCACACGTATGTTGGGGAAAGCTTAAAAGTTCCCCGACCTTCCATGACCCTCCCATTTAATGCAGATTTTTAACCTATTGTATACATTTACATACACACACATATAAACATATGTGCAAACATATTTCATGGCATTCAGAGGAACACACATATAAAGCACAATTTTTCCCTAAAATGTGCTTTTTCACCTAGTAATGTGAATATGCATTTTTTGATCAGCACATACAATATGAATACCTCATTTTTAGTGGCTACATGGCTGCATTTGTCCAAGGTAGAGTATTACCATAATTTATTTCGCCATTGTTGCATTGATGGACATTTATAATTGTGCTTTACTATGATACCAAAAGTTGCAATGATATATTTATGCTTAAAACTTTACATTTTTAACGAGGTTCTTAAAGACAATTTCCTAGAAGTCTAATGATCAGATAAAATGGAATTTAAATATTTGATGGATACTGACAGCAGTCAATAAATGTTTTACCAGCTTACACTTTTATCAAAATTATATGAGAATGCTTGTTTTTCATATTATTGTAGTGCTTTATAAACTTTTTTCGTCTGTTAGATGAAAAAATAAACAATTGGTTTAATTTGTTTTTATGTGATTGCCAATGATAAGCTTTTTTATGTGTGAATTGGCCATAATATTTCTTCCTCATTTATTGCATGTTCATTTGTTTTGATCCCTTTTCTATTAGTTTGTGAATATTTTTATTATTGATTTGTAGGCACTCTTTATGTATTGTTCATCATTTCAATGGTGTGTTATATGAATGTATTTCATATGGAACACATACCCTTGCAGGAGATGTTAACTACAGTTGCTCTTTGACTTACAGTAGAGTCACATCCAGATAACCCCATCATGTATTGAGAACATAGCGAGTCAAACATCACAGCTTAGCCTCACCCAACTCAATCATGCTCAGAGCACTCACATAGCCTATAGTTGGGCAAAATCATTCGACACAAAGCCTATCTTATAGTAAAGTGTTGAATACTGTACAAAGATGGGCATTGTGTAGACATTATGGGGTGCAAAATCAGAAAACACAATATCCAGAAGATGCTGGCAACAGAGCCCACTGCAGAGTATCGGCGATATAGCCTCTTGATGGCAGGCAGATGGGGAGCTGTGGCTCCCTGCCACTGCCCAGCATGTCCAAGAAGTCTCCTACTGCATATCGCTATCCCAGAAAGCAGACCAGCATTCAAAATTCAAACTGTGGTTTCTACTGAATGAATATCACTTTTACACAGCATAAAGTTGAAAAATTGTAAACCAAACCATCATGAATCAGGATCATTTGTATATATCTAAAGGTCTGATTTTCTTTCCATTCTTAATTAATATTCACCGGTATCAAACTCCTGTGTTTGCGGTGGTTTGTCTTCACTTGAGGATGAGGTGATTGGTGATAATGACATAGATGTTATTAAACTCTCTGTCAAGTGATCTACCTGTAAAACCAGGTGGACACCTGAATACAGGTTGTAACAGAATTGAACCAGTTACATGGGACCACAAGGGGGAGGTGTTTGACCTTAACTGTGAGAGAGGAAATTTTATCTCCTGACCCCTAATTGAATGACAAATTGAAGACAAAGCATGCCCACCTGGCTGCTAGCCTGGTTAACATTTTACATTTTTTCTCTCCTTCATTGGAGTCACAGGCCCTAATTAAATGAAATAATTTAACAGACCAAAATGACTGCAGGACATGTTTTAAAATGTAAACCACATCATCTGTTGCCTAGATCAGTGTGACATCTGCCAATCTGAAGGACATGGAAGGTAGATATGGCAGGATATATTTGTGTGTATGTTTATTTAATACCTTTTAAGCTGTCGTCTAATTCTTATCTTCTCCAGATACCTGGACGAATGCAAAGAAAACATTCAGCTGAGTCAAAAGTGCAGAATTATTAATCAGTCCTTGAAAACAACAGGCTCTTTGGCCCCTTTGGTGGGCTGAATTCTCAGGATCGCAGAAATGAAAAATTGTGGTGATTTGGAGGGCATTAGATTCTCGTCTGGCTGACTTTATTGCAACTTCATGTTTATTCTATGTTACCTTCGAGCAAAGACAAAATTGCCTCTGTCATGTGAGGCTCTCTTAATTGCTAATACTATTCATTAATTAGAAGAGAGAGAACTAGTGTTGGAGGCTCACTGGGGACCCAGCAGGTTTAGGGCTACCTAGTTTAGTATGCTAATAACGACTGCCTCTCCTAATATGCCAGTCAAAAGTGACTTTCTCTAATCTGTCCTGAACTGTGTGACAATCTGAGCATACTGTGACAGCTGCAGAGGCAGAACCCTGTATCCCACGCAGAGGGGCTTGGTGACTCTGGTTGGAGTCTGGGGGTGGGGGGGCCTAGGACATGGGAAGGTAGGAGCCTGTGAGAGCAGAACCAGGCCAGCTCTCACATTCCAGTCAGAAATGACAAGGTACACATGTCCCTTTAGACTCTCATGAATAGAAAAACCACAATGGCCTGATCTTCCCTTTTGTCTCAGCATCAAATCCTGCAAGAAGACCCACCTAGATTTTAAAGGAAGGTCTGTGGTGAATGACTGAAGACTTGAACTCCCCTTGTATTTCACTCAACACTCTGAAAAATGTGTTCCTCCCAGGAGGGACTGCAGTTTGATCCAGTGATGTGTTCCAGAATGTTTCCTAACTTGGACTGCAATCAGATTTACTTCTCCTAAGTGCCTCGTGCTTGAGGGCATGGGCATCTCTGTAGACGATTTAGCTGGGAGCATAAATGGTTCAGGAGAGATCAATTATCTGATTAAGGAACGAAAGCAGATGGTGACCTGGTTATGAGGCATTCTCAACTCACCCTGAGTTTGTTTGTTCATTTGTTTTCCACACCCCACCTTTGAGGAAAATCTTCCCTTCCACCTTTTCATAAAACAGAGCAAATAATTGTGTTTATTTTTGGTGGGTGGAGTGGGGGATCTGAAAGGGTCACCACTTTACATGTGTCATTGTAGATGCAAGAAATGCATTAAGCATTTTTAGGAGAATGGACACTGTCGAGGCCCTGACAGTCTGGTGACGATTTGTTTGTGTTGGAGTAACCAGTAAGTCGGCCGTTAGTCTTTGACTAATCACTCCTGTCAGCTTGTTAAACATTAAAAACAAATGCATGCACTGGAGAAAAGCCATACCTCTTTTGGAGACAGGGAGTCAGCTTTTGGGCTCTTTTCAATACATTTGGTCATTGAGGTTCTGCACTGCTAAATGTTGCCTTCACAGCTACCGTGAGGAGCCCTTCGTAAGGCAGAGCGAGGATAGAGGTGTTGAACTTCTGACCTGGGAGCCAGGTCCAATCTCCAACCTGGTCCCCAGGTGTACACATTTCTGGCCACTGATGTTATAGCACAGAAAACAGTTTTCTTTCTGTGAGCTGCTCTGGTCATTCTAGTCATAAAAGTCTCTAAAGGTTAGAGGAATAGAGAGCCATGCAGGATCTGTGAGCAGTGTTTAGTCAGATAATTAACTTCTCATAGCTGTAGGAACAAGTGGATGCTATTCAGAAGCACATAGTCTAATGAAAACTTACTTTATCCTTTGACTTCTATTCTCTTTTTTTTTATTCCTCTCCTTTCTTTCTCCATTTCCCCTTCTTTGTCATCTCTTTAAATTCTCTCCTTTCATCAGTTCTACTCTATCATTTTTTTTGGTTCCTGTCTGTAAGTTGTGATCTCCTTCCCCCATCTACCTAATGGGTTATACAGATATTCTGATTTATAAACATGTGGACATGGCTTCTCTTGCATCTAGGTCTCTCCAGGAGTCTATATCAAAGAGGTGTTTTGCAAGATGACTTGCTCATTCCAAATCAGTAAACATCTATTAATTACATTTGAGGTAATCCCACAATGTTTAATATAATAATGTTTTAATATGCATTATTAAAACTAAACATGTCTGTTTCAAAGGAAGTTTTGCGAATGTTTCACCTATCCAAAGCTACGCTACCAGGGTAACACCATGTTCTTAAGGGCATTTACTCTGAAAAACAGCTTTCTTCTGTAGTACGACCGCTTCTTTTCAGGCTTCAGTTTATTGAAATTAATCAACTGATGTCTCCGTGGTGCGTTTATCCCTGTGACGCTGGGTGGAGCCTTTTTTCACATCTCAGGAGGAAAGACTCCGGGTCTGCAGAGATAGTCTTCACAAGAACGGTCTATAATTCAGGTGGAAACCTTGCCTGTGGCCTCGGGAGTGCCTTCCTCTTGTCTTGGGGAGGGGATTCCTGAGCAGAGCCTGGCCTCTGTGCTCTGAGAAGACACTGTGCTCTCAACCAGGCTGGAGAATTTCAAACCCACTGCCAGAGCCAGATTCAGGAACAGCCCACCAGGGCCGACTTCTGGAATTTTATTGAATATACACTTTCTAAAAGCTGTTTTTCTTTGTTGAGATGACTTTTAACCAAAATGTCACTTTTAAAAGCCAGTTTCAATGATCAACCTATCACCAAGTTCCCACTGCAGATTCCAGAATGCCTTTCTAGGCAAACTAAGATAAATACATTCACTCAGAGCTCAGGGCAGAGTTTCAGGAGCAATCAAATCAAAAGGATAAAGAGTCTCAAAACTGAAACTGTGGAATACGTTTCCAGGGCAGATTCGTGAATTCTACCAAGAACACTCTCAGGTTCCCATATTTTGGGGGATATTTAGGGACTTTGAATAAGCTATAAGCGTCATATCCATGCCATGCTGGAAGACCTACAAGAATTGATAAATAAATACAAGAAAAAGTTGTACATGGCATATTTTAAATAAAACACATCTAATTTTACTGGTGGGAACTGAACAATGAGATCACTTGGACTCGGGAAGGGGAACATCACACACTGGGGCCTATCATGGGGGGGGGGTGAGGGGGGAGGGATTGTATTGGGGAGTTATACATGATATAAAGGATGAATTGATGGGTGCTGACGAGTTGATGGGTGCAGCACACCAACATGGCACAAGTATACATATGTAACAAACCTGCACGTTATGCACATGTACCCTAGAACTTAAAGTATAATAAAAAAATAATAATAATAATAAAAAAAGAATGTTAAAGTGTCCAAGTAGCCACTAAATCATCACAGAAAGGTGCTAATATACATACAGGATTTTTAAAGTTAAATCTATAAATTGGCTACTATAATATCTTTAAAACAATCAAAAGAGAAAATAAGTCAAAAGACTGGTTTTAGAATAACTGGGTAAATTTAGGTTCTGACATTTGAAAACAAATCTTAACAAAGGAGATATTTATGTTGACAAATGGAAGGCAGTCCTTTAAGATAAAAATTTTAACAATGCTTCAAATATCTAGTGTTTGTTGTTGTTGTTGTTTTTGAGATGGAGTCTTGCTCTGTTGTCCAGGCTGGAGTACAGTGACGTGATCTCAGCTCACTGCTGAGCCTCCTGGGTCCAAGCGATTCTCCTGCCTCAGCCTTCCAAGTAGCTGGGATTACAGGCACCCACCACGGCCCGCGGCTATTTTTTTTTGTATTTTTAGTAGAGACGTGGATTCACCATGTTGGCCAGGCTGATCTTGAACTCCTGACCTCATGATCCGCCCACCTCGGCCTCCCAAAGCACTGGGATTACCAGCTTGAGCCACCATGCCTGGCCCAAACATCTAGTGTTTATTCTGTCCAAATTTGTAATCTTTGTACCGATGAGCTATGGATATTTGTGACAGAAAATTTATTTCCTTATTATTACATTCCTTATATTATTTTCATTATTTTAATTACTAACCTACTTCAGTCATTTTAAAAGGAAATCTTGGTGTTAATTATATGGACGCATAGATGCCTTCATTAAAAATATGTGGTGTTCTGGGCTATCACCTCATATTACTTCTAAGGAAATCCCTACATGATTTCTTTCTTTTTGCATAAGTGGTGTTTCCAAAATGTTATTTTATTTTATTTTATTTTATTTTGAGATGGAGTCTCATTCTGTCTCCCAGGCTTGAGTTCTGTGGTGTGATCTCAGCTCACAGCAACCTATGCCTCCCAGGTTTAAGCGATTACCCTGTCTCAGCCTCCCGAGTAGCTGGGTTTACAGGTGCACGCCACCATGCCTGGCTAATTTTTGGATTTGTAGTAGAGGTGGGGTTTCACCATGTTGGCCAGACTGGTCTCAAACTCCCAACCTCGGGTGAGCCACCTGTCTTGGCCTTCCAAGGTGCTGGGATTACAGGCCTGAGCCACCATGCTCGGCCCCAAAATGTATTTTCTAGAGCACTGCTCTCACTAGATTTTTGGCAAAACAAGTATCCATATTCTTTTTCCGTTGCTTGCTAGTTACACAGTTTGATACCTGGAAATGAGTAGCTGCAGGTAACAGGATCTAACATGGGGCGGATTCTAAGTGAAAGAAGTAGGGGCAGTGAGGAATCTCTTTCTCGGAACTGGACTTCGGCAATCTTTCTTATGCCAATGCAATACAGTTGGCCAAACCAGGGTCTGTAATGGTAATGGAAGCTTTAGAATTAAAGGACTTGGATGGAAAAAAAAATCTGAATTTTAAAGTATGTTGATTACTTCTTGCAGTCACCAGTAAGATCCTGTGTAAAGAGATAATCTTAGGAGGAATATAACTCATGATTTTCCATCTTTGGCTGTGGATGACAATTCAGAATTTTAAATCTGGCTTTTAGGAGTATGAAAACATTTAAAAAATAATAACCATCACAAGGTGAAAATATAAACAGAGATGCTTCTGTCACCTTTCCTTCTCACCCCAGTTCCTACTCCCATTCTCTGCCAATTTAAAGAACTGTGTTCTCCATTAAAATAAAAAAAAGTTTTTTTAAGCTAAAAATTTTCTTTAAAAAGCTGAAGCTCATGTTTCATTGTGATAGTGCCCCTGAGATATGGTCTCTGAGTCTCGGTGCAAAGAACATACTTTTCCCCTTGAAGCTGGAGTGTGCAAATGGTTACAGACAGAGGCCTGGGTGAAATTAGCAAATACCACACTGAGAGCTCAATGGATGGGCAGTGCACAGAACTGTTGCTAATAGACTGAAATCTTCACCTTTGAAAACCGGATGAGATGTTATATTTGGTTCCTGTACTAAGCCATGGAATTGACTGAAAGCCTTATAGAATGGACGGCTACCAGGTGTTTAAGGGAGATCACTGCCGTGGAACCAGAAGCAGTTATGAAGAGGCTGCAGTGGTGCCACTCCAAGACAACCTTTAGGCCCACAGAACCATGCCAGTGGGGAAAGTTTCCCAAAGGGATGCCTTTCATTGCCATCAAAGAGAGGCCGAAGAAGCCATGGGAAGGGGAAATTGTACCTGGAAGCTCACCGAGAGCTCTCTAACCAGGTTAAATCAACAACACAGACCGCTGACACGGCAGGAAGTTCTTGACAGAATCACCCAATTGTAAATGACAAATGGATCCATGGCCTCAGTGGGCTACTTCTCATGCTTCTATTTTCCAAATAGAAAATTCGGGTTTGTTTTTACAGCTATCCTTTTCTTCCCTCACAATCCATTTGGAATGTTTCAGTGATACATAATTTATTATTAATCAGGAGTCTTCATGCATTTCAACCTGATGAAGATGAAGGCATATCTCGAAAATGTCCTAGACTTGGAACTAGGTGTAATAGCTAGATATGACTATATCGTCTTCTCGGAAAGAGTTTAGTGCTTTTTTAAATAAGTGTGAGCGTATTTGAATGAGAGGGCACAGAGAGTGGTGCATTTGTGAATGCTGGATAACTACTAGACCCTCATAGATAGTGCTGGCTGCTGATGCAAGAACTACCTCCTCCTCCTTTTTTTTCCAAACAAAATCTTGATTTGTTTTTAGCATCTCTTCATTTTCCAAAGATCCCATATGTCCCAAGTAAAGTTGAAAATACTCTCTCAGTTCCAAAAGTCAGCATGATTGATTTAAGAGGAATTCCACTTCTCTAGTTAGGGACAGGAATAAACATGAGACCCAATTCAGGCCCGTGACACCAGTTAGAGATTTTTCTGGCTGCTTCTGGAGAGGTTTTCTTTATATTGTTAAGAACTCCTGGGAGTAACGCCTTCTTAATTCCTCCTAGTGTTGTCCTATGTGAATACAAGGCTAAGGACGACTTCAGCTCTCCTCTTAGCAGCCTAAAGAGGAAGCTAACATGCTCCGAAGGACCCTCAAGGAAAACCTTAAGCCAGTTACTTGATCAGGTTAATATTGAAATTCAACTTCCTTCTAGGTTTCATGGTATGCCATTTCTTACAGGACCAGCCCACTGGAGTTGGTTTTATTGTTATTTGCCAACAAAAGCCTTGCAAGGGATATGGCTTCAGTGAAAAAATTGTAGAAGCCATAAGCAATGGTAAAAAGAGTGAGGAGAAGAGAAAAGAAAGCATTACCAGGGAGGAAAGAGTATAACAAGCACAGAGAAAAGGAGAATAGGAGAAACATATATTTTGCCTACTTAGAATTAGTCCTTGTTCAGGGAATCACAGAATCTCCGGACAGAAGTGTACTGACATGCGGTTCGTAAACTGGCTCTGGTTTAAAATCAGCACTGTTGTATGTTTTTGAAATTCATACATTTTTCAAATATCTTTTATTCTGATATTAAGTCTTTTCACTTTTTTGACATTAAAACTGCATTTTAATTGAATCATATAAATGGTTTTATGCTTATATGTATCAAGATACATTACGTAGCTCTGCAGTTTACATTATGTAAAGTTTTGCTGGTTTGTGAAACTCCAGAATTCGGATATTACCAAATTAGGTCAATATATTTTACTGATTATGATGGCTAATTTTATGTGTCAAGTTGGCTGAGCTATGGTCCCAGTTGTTTGCTCAGACACCAGTCTAGATATTGCTGTGAAGATATTTTTTAGATATCATTAACACTTAAATCAGTGGACTTTAAGTAAAGCAGATTACCCTCCATAATATATTAATTGAAGGGTAATCTGCTCACCCAAAGTCCTCTGACTACCCTCCATAATGTATAAATTGTATGAACTGATTGAACGAGGCCCACTCCATAATGTGGGTGGGCCTTAACTCAGTCAACTAAAGGCTTAACAGAAAAGACTGAAGTCTGCCAAGAGAAGGAAAGTCTGCCCCTAGATAGCCTTTGTATTTAGGATGGAAACATCAAATCCTGACAGATTTCTAACCTCTGGGCCTGATCTACAAGTGTCAGAGTTTCTAACCCTAGAATTGCACGAGCCAGTTCCTTAAATTAAATCTGTCTCTGTCTATACACATTGTATTGGCCTATGTCTCTGAAAAACTGCTAATAAGACACTGATTCCTTAATATTCCTTCTACTAACTATTGCTATTTAGGTCCTGTGATAGTTAATTTTATATGTCAACTTGACTGGACCACAGGGTGCTCAGATATTTGGTCAAACATTATTCTGGGTATTCCTTTGAGGGTGTTTTTGGATGAAACTGGACTTAAAGCAGTAGACTTGAGTAAATCAGATGACCCTCCCTAATGTGGGCAGGCCTCACCCTATCAACTGAAGGCTGGAAAAGAACAAAAATGCTGACCCTGCCTCAGTTCCTCCTGCCTGATTGCCTTAGAACTGGTACATCAGCTTTTTCATGCCCTAAGACTCAAACTGAAATATTGGCCCTTCCTGCATCTTCAGACTGAACTACACCATCCTGTTTCCTGGGTCTCCCGCTTGCTGACTTACCTTACAGACTTGGAGCTTACTGCCCTTCATAATTATAGGAGCTCTCTCTCTCTCTGAGTGTGCATGTGTGTTTGTGTATGCGTTATATATGTATGCACACACACACACACACAGAGTTGGTTCTCTGGAAAACACTGACTACTACAGGTCCTTACCATATGCTGAACACTATTAGGAATAAAGCAGTGGTGCATGGTCAAGTAGGAGAATTGGAGGTATCAACACCTGCAATGAAATGTGATAAAAAGGGCAAAGAAGGTGAGGACAAAATACCGTCTAATCAAGACAAAGGGGCCCAGAAAGGGCCTCAGAGGAGGTGACTTTGAGCTGGGTTTTGAAGACTGAGAGGGGGTTTATCGGGCAGAAAAAGAAAGAAACTGTTTCCCAAGAATAAACACACGTGTTAAAACTCAGCTGAAATATCTCCCATGTGATAAGATCTCACTATCTGCTGTCATTCCAGTGACAGATTGCTCCAGTTATGAGAATCTAGCCTTCTGAAACACCCCCAAGCTTGGTTCTGGTTTTCTTAAGCATTTACTAGACATGCGGCTTAGGAGGTCACCTACCTATTCTGAGATTCACTCTCATCATCTATAAATTTGAATAATAATACTTTATAGGGCTATAGCAAATAGCAAATTAGATCTTTTATAAAAAATTTCAAGCACATATTAGGCATTTGATTTATGCCATTTCGTGAATGAAATGCATGGAGATACAACACATCTATTCCAGATCCATAGAAAGCCCTTTCACAAAATGATAGGCCCATGAATGAATTCAGGAAAATGGGTTGAAACACGATTTAATATATCAATAACTCACATAAAATATATAATATTATATATATTTACAGATATACATTTATATATGTAAATGTAAATTCATACATTCATATTAGAAATGAGTACAATTAATAGCAACTTTTCAATGTTTACCTTTTTCCTATCTGGACACATTTCTACCCAAGAGATGTGCTTGGTGACAGGATGAATAAATATAAAATTACAAAATTACTAAAACAAACAAAAAGGTACCTTTTTTTTAACCTGTCAGTAAGTTCAATTAATAAAAACTATTGGTAGATAATATATTTTTTACTAAAAGCATTTAGAACACTTCTTGTTTCATACTGAAGTCTACCTTCTTTGTAATCTAAAATTTTATAATTGAAAAGGTGTAATTTTTTAATATTACCAATAAATTGTTCTAAAAGTCATAAATTCTTTAAAGTATCTCTAATTTTTGTAAGATAAAATTATCATAAGCAGGTAAAAGACAATAAGAAAATAACAGAATTCCACTTAGTCCAGTGTCTATCTCTTGATGGGACCCTATAGACGGTTATTTTCATTTTACTGCACAGGATGAGGAGTCAGCAAAAAAAAAAAAAAAAAAAAAAAAAAAAAAAGAAAAAAGAAAAAAAGAGAGAGAGAGTATATAAACTGGAGATTTTCCTTCCAGCCCTTCAGGCTTCCTGGCTGGCATGTTTTCCTTATGGAGGACCTGTCTCCTGGTTTCACCCAGCTTGCCCTTGCAAATGTGCTGGCAAATCTTCAAAGTCAAGCTATCTCTAGGGTTCCCCACCTTCGGGATGGCCAGTAGCCTTTAAAACACCGCTCAGCACCCACACCAGAGATGACAATGCATTTGACCTGCAGTGGGGTCCTGCGCTGGGGTTTTTAAAAACTCCTTAGATGATTTTATTATGCAGCGAAGGTTAAGAGGCACTTTGTTAGTTAATAAAAGAGGATAGGAAGAAAAGAAAGGGTTAGTGCAAATGAAAAATGAGAAAAGTTGAATTTTCAGGAAGCAGTATTGAAAATAACAGTTTCTGTGTGTTTGTCTTTTCCATTTATTCACCATTCATACGTGTAATATCACCAACATTTTTCATTATAAGGTATGTGTGTGGTTATATTAGGCTTTCCTAGGACCGGGTATGTGATTTTATAAAGCTCTTGTCTATTTTATCTATACTCAGAGGGGTGTTTATTCTCCTTTGAATAAAGCCAAGATGGAGAAATAGCGTCTTACCAATATTTCCAATGAGTTAACTCTCCTCACCCGCTCATTAGGGCAGTCCTGGAATATGTGCAATGGAAGGGTCTCTAATACATGTTTTCTAACTCCCTGAGGGAATGTTTGAATTTCAGGTGTAAACTCTTTTAATTTTCATGCCATGCCCTTGATCAATTCTTAAAGCTGTCTTAAACGTGAGCCATATTATTTAGCAATTTAAAAAAATACAGGCGAAGAAGAATTTAAATTCTACCTAGCACTCTGTGGATCAATTTTCTGAGTTTAATTTATAGTTCAAGAACAAACACAGATACATGGACATGCACACACACACACACACATATATACATAATACAATGTGAATATATGCATGCACATGCTACATATATACTATACATATGCATATATACACATCTATGTACACGTGTGTATGTGGATAAAATAGCATCTCTAGGAAACCGCAACAAATTGCTGTTCCTTTATGTTTTCAAAATCTAAAACTCATATCAATATCACTTCCAATGTCACCCTAGGGCTTTCTTCTTATTCTTACCCTTCACTGAGAAAAAGGAGTGTTTTAAGTGTGTCATACAACTAGGGTTTGTATTTGAATTTTTAGGAAGCCATTTTTTAAATGAAGCTGGATTGCAGATTAACAACACTTCTAGTTGGTGACCACTGGAGATCTGTGTGGTTTTGCATGCTTTCATTAGTTATCAAATCATAAATGTGCACTTTTACATAAGTGACTATTGAAGAAAAGAAATCTTGGGGATTGTTGAGACCAATAACATCAGCTGAATATTTTTTCTGTCCTCCATTGTATCACAGTTCTTAATGTATTGTTTTGAAAGAATTCTCTTCTTCATTTGATCTGCAAACTATGTATTTTTTTTTAAATTCCAAAACACATATCTGGTCAAACCTTTCACAGTTAAAATATATGTTTAAATAAAATAGAAACTTTTTATTTGTTGTTTGGATGTGGAATTCTCTTTGCCTTGTAGAGAGAGAGAGAGAGAGAGAGAGAGAGAGAGAAAACTGATTCCAAAATGTCCAAACATTCATTTGGATTTCTTTTTTTTTTTTTGAGACAGGGTCTTACTCTGTTGCCTAGGCAGGAGTGCAGTGGTGCGATCTCGGCTCACTGCAATCTCTACCTCCCAGGTTCAAGCGATTCTTGTGGCTCAGCCTCCCGAGTGGTCAGGACTACAGGCACCTGCCACCACCTGACGGGGTTTCACCATGTTGCCCAGACTGGTCTTGAGCTCCTGATCTCAGGTGATCCACCCGCCTCGGCCTCCCTAAGGGCTGGGATTACAGGAGTGAGGCATCGCGCCTGGCTGAGATTTCTTTAGAGAACAGCAGTCGCTGGGCAATAGTCTACTCCTCTAACTGATGATTTCAAGATTATTTCTGACATTTTTCAAACGAAACAGATTATCGCTAATATAGAGAATAGTAACGAATAATGCTTTATTTTATTAGCATATACCTTTCCAGGTCCTAATGACTTCTCTGAAATCCTGAGGAGCAGGTATTCTATCTGATTTTTTATTTTTTTATTTTTTGAGACAGAGTCTCACTCTGTTGCCTAGGCTGGAATGCAGTGGCACAATCTTGGCTCACTGCAACCTCCGCCTCAGGGTTCAAGTCATTCTCGTGCCTCAGCCTCCCCAGTAGCTGGACCTGCAGGCATGTGCCACATACTGATATGGTTTGGATCTGTGTTCCCACCCAAATCTCATGCTGTTGAATTATAATCCTCCCTGTTGGTGGGGCCTGGTGGGAGGTGATGGGATCACAGGATGATTTCCCATGAATGGGTTAGCAGCACCCTTTCAGTACTGTCCTTGTGACAGTGAAGGAATTCTCATGCGATCTGGTTGTTTAAAAGCATATGGCACACCCCCCCACCCTCTCTTGCTTCTGCTTTTGCCATGTGATGCGCTTGTGCACCCTTTGGTTTCTGCCATGATTGTAAGCTTCCTGGGCCTTCCCAGAAGCCAAGCAGATGCCAGCATCATGATTCCTGTACAGCCTGTTGAACTATGAGCCAATTAAATCTCTCTATAAATTACTCATACCTAGGTATTTGTTTATAGCAATGTGAGAACACACTAATATGCATACATACCTATGATAAATCTAATGTGTATATTGGGCACAGTAAGGGATTAACTAAAACTAATAATAGAATAGAACAATTATAACAACATACTGTTAAAAATGTTACATGAATGAAGTATCTATCTATCTCTTTGTACCTCAAATATTTTGTTGTATTGTACCATGGGTAAGCAAACCTATGGAAAGTGAAACCAGAGATAAGGGAAAACTACTATATTGGATATTTAAGCCAAATAATAAGACAAGAGAAATTAATGAGAATAAAAGTAATTGAACAGGAAGAGAAAAACAAATTATTGTCTACAGATGATACAATTATTTGTATAGGAAAACTGATCCAATAAATACAAATATTTTTAGGAAGTATAAGTGTGTTTAGCAGTTTTGGCTTACATAAGGTCAGTATACAAAATGCAAAAGCATGTCTCTTTACTGGTAATAATTGACCAGAAAATATAACATCAAACATCGATCCATGTGTAATAGCAGCAAAATGTATAAAACATCTAAAGCTGGCATGGTGGTGCATGCCTGTAATCCTGGCTACTCCGGAGGTAGTGGCAGGAGAATCACTGGAACCTGGGAGGGAGAGGTTGCAGTGAGCTGAGATCGTGCCAATGCACTCCAGCCTGGGAGACAGAGCAAGACTCCTCTCATAAAAGTAAAAAATAATAAGCAAATAAATGTTAACAAATAATAAACAAGATTTTCATAGAAAAATTTTAAAAATATATTAAAGGATAAAAAAGGAGTATAGAAATGCTATTTTCAAGTATAAGATTATATGCTATTTTAAGAATGCAAATTATTCCCAATTTAATAATAATTTTCTTCAAAATCCCATCAAGATATAAAGAAATTTGATGAGCGAATTCTAAATGCCAATAAAAGACCAAGTAGCTTGAAAAAGAAAAGAAAATAGGGGAACCAGCTTACTAATTACTAAGGAATCAACAGAGCTTTAGTTCAATATAAATAAAGCGACAAATAAACAGCAGTGTGATTTTGTGCAAGAAGAGAACAATAGATTACAATATAGCAAATGCTGAAATATTCTATATGTGGCACTACAATTAGCTGGCAAAGCAATTGATTATTCAGTAAACTGGTGTTAAAAAACATTGGTTAGCCATACATGAAGAAAAGCAAAGCTGGCTTCCTTCTTCATGTCCTTTATTAACATTAACTCCAAATAGATTAAATGCTTGAATTGAAACATACAATTGGAAAACAAATAAAAAAATGGACTGCCGGGCGTGGTGGCTCACGCCTGTAATCACAGCACTTTGGGAGGCCGAGGTGGGCAGATCATGAAGTCAGGAGATCAAGACCATCCTGGCTAACACGGTGAAACCCTGTCTCCACTAAAAAATATAAAAAATTAGTCGGGCGTGGTGGCGGGTGCCTGTGGTCCCAGCTACTCGAGAGGCTGAGGCAGGAGAATGGCATGAACCCGGGAGGCGGAATTTGCAGTGAGCAGAGACCGAGCCACTGCACTCCAGCCTGGGCATCAGAGCAAGACTCCATCTAAAAAAAAAAAAAAAAAAAAAAAAAAAGACTAGACAATTTCTGTGATCACAAGGTAAAGAAGGATTACTTGAACTTGACTTGGAATATATTAAACTTTACAGGGACTATATGGCTATGACCACATTAAAATAATAATTTTTGTTTAATAAAGATAAAGTGAACAGGGAATGAGTATATTTATATTGCCTAAACAAACAGGGAGCTATATCTCAAGTATCAAAGGGACTTTTTCAAAGTACCAAGCCAAGCTCTGAAAACCCCATGAAAACTGAACAAAATGTATGAATGAGAATGCACAGAAGAAGAAGACACACAGCCTGCAGTCTGCCGAGATCTGCATAAGGTCACTTGCAATCATGGAAATGCAAATTGAAACAACATTTTTACCCCTGGAAGGTTGGCAAAATTTTGCCAACTGGATCTCTGCAGGTGTATATGAGAAAATGGAATTCCTCAAAATATAGTGGCTTGCAAGCTGGAAGACATACAAAACTCAGAACTGAGAGTTTTTCATGGAGATGGCAGGGTGAAAGAGGGAATGATGATGAGGGTAAAACTAGTAATAACAGAAGAGAGGAAAAAGAAAACAGATTATTGCTGGGTGGTGATATTGTCCTATGAGTCAAGGTTTATGAATAGTTGAAGTGTGTACTTGGAGTGTTAAGGATGTTATGCCAACATACTCAGGCTGCTGTAACAGACTACTGCACACTGGGTGGTTTAAACAAGGAACGTGGATTTCTCGCAGTTCGGGAGGCTGGAAGTCCAAGATCAGGGTGTTGAGTGGCAGGCTGTTAGTGAAGGCTTCCTTCCTGGTGTGCGGACGGTGGCCTTCTTGCTGTATTCGCATATGACAAAAAATGGAGAGGAAGATAGTGAGGTTCTCCTGTCTCTTCTTAAAGGGCACTTATTCCATCGTGGGGGCTCTACCCTCACGACCTAATCACCTCCCAAAGGCCCCACCTTCTAAAGCCATCGTATTAGGGCTTAGAGTTTTCAGCATATGAATTTTGAGAAGACACAGATGTTTAGTTCACACAGGTATGGAGGTTTTAAAAAGAAGAATGAAACACAAACTTCAGAAGGATTACTCTGTTTCATGGAGATTGCGGTCACCATAGAGCCCAGCCCATGGCAGGTGCTTGTGTTTCCTAAGCTCTCCATAAAGGAGTTCACATAAAGAGCAGGAGTTCACATAAAGAGCAGGAGTTCACATAAAGAGCAGCAAGGGAAGCTTTTGTCCGAATATCTATTGTTATCTATTTCTGTCTGATGCTTCCAAAACTGACAGAAAATTTAATCTGAACAGGGAATTCAGTTTAACAGCTTAAACATAAG
Source organism: Piliocolobus tephrosceles (assembly GCF_002776525.5). Taxonomy (NCBI): domain Eukaryota; kingdom Metazoa; phylum Chordata; class Mammalia; order Primates; family Cercopithecidae; genus Piliocolobus; species Piliocolobus tephrosceles. Next base: position 6,283,209 of record NC_045448.1, on the reverse strand, counting down.
CAACTGATTGTCCCAAATAATTGGAAGTGGAGGGGTAAGATAACTCCAGCAGTTGGCTCAACTCAGGGGCCCCAGTTCTATTTCTCTGTGACTCTCTTGTGGATTTTCCATGATCCCTTATGTGCACATTATCCAGATGGCCTGAAGAATGCTGTCCATGCATAGGTTTAGTCCTGATTCCTGAGACCCTGTCTGAAAAAGGGGGATGAAAATTACCAGGGTCACCTCTCACCAAATATGGCTCTATGCCGGAACTAGACTCATCCCTCACACTACATGGCTGCAACACGTTGGGTGAGGAGAAGCCCACACAATTCTCTACAAAGGGCTCCTGGGGGAAATAAGCACGTCAGTAACCGAGTTGGATTTTTAGAAGGAACCCCAGTTGGAGTTCTGCAGTGGGAAAGCATTAGTGTGCATTTGACAAACAGTAAGAAGGTGGATCTGCAGAGCAAAGAATCCTGCACAAAATTCACATTTAAGGGGTGGGGTGGGAAGGGATGGATAGTCAGATCATTAAGTGAACATTATTCTTAGGAGAGAGAATGCCAAAGGGGAAAAATATTCTGAAATCATGATGTAAAGGCCTGCACCAGAATCACCAGGTATACTTGTAAGAACTCATATTCCTGGCTGTGACATCAGCGCTTTGCTGAGTCAAACCCAAAGGAGTCTGAGGCAGACTGAGGAGTAGTAATGCCCTCTGTGGAGCAGAGCTCTTTCAAGAGGGGCCCTCCATTCCTTACACCCTGCGAGGCTACGAATGGAGGAATGTGTTTTGCCGATACATCTTTTCTTGTTGCCTTACGAATGTAGCACTGACTCAAGTGTCTTTAGGCCCCAACTTTGTTTAAAATGAGCAAATTGATTTCTTATTCCAGGAAAAGTATACATAAAAAGGATCATATGGCTTCTTTGACATCAAATAGTTTTTTAACATAACAAACTGTTTTGATAAATTGAGTGCCTCTAAATCAAAGCCATATGGGAGGTACTGGGACTGAGAGGGCAGGAGGAGCAGGGGTAATCGGCCAGCGGTTCAAACACTGAGTGATTCTAGGTAGTAGACAGCCAGATCTGAGGACTGGCTACCTCCTCTCTGTTCTCTTCTGCAGATGCCATGACTCTATTACTGTTAAATATGTTAGCTGCTCATTAGTCAAGAGACTAAAGCAAAATGAGATTAAAAGGAAAATTCTGATGTGTCCTCAGAAGAAAATTACGTTCATTTAGAGTAAAATATCTGATAGGTCGTAAGTAACAAATATATACATTTAATGTTTTAACAAAAAAGAGGAAAATTCCTCTCCTTTCCAGCATGTGTGTGTGAGCGATGGAGTGCATACAATGAACAGTGAACTAAGAGCTTATGGAGTCTCAGGGATCAGAGCAAATCAGCCTTTCAGCATCAGCGGACTGGCTGAATAGCCTGTAACCCCGAATTTCAACCTGGTTGCCAAAATTGCACTTTTTAAAAAAGAAAATAAGTCAAAAATGTGCCATATTGATACAAATTTTGGAGTCCACTGCCTTAGTTGCCTTTTACTAATAACATGCATTTTCCTTGGGAACATTACTTGACTCTTTTTACTTTAAATTGCTCATTTAAAAAATGAGGATAACAAAATGTACCTGTATTAGTCTGCTTTCACATTGCTATGAAGAAATACCTAAGACTGGGTAATTTATAAAGAAAAAGAGGTTTAATGGACTCACAGCTCCACATGGCTGGGGACACTTCTCAATCATGGTGGAAGATGAAGGAGGAGCAAAGGCACGTCTTACATGGTGGCAGACAAGAGAGCATTTACAGGGGAACTCTCATTTATGAAACCATCAGATCTCATGAGACTTATTCACTATCATGAGAACAGCATGGGAAAACCCTGCCTCCATGATTCAATTACTTCTCACTGGGTTCCTTCCGTGACATGTGGGGATTATAGGAGCTACAATTCAAGATGAGATTTGTGTGGGGACACAGCCAAACCATATCAGTACCTCAACGGACCGATTTCAGAATTAAGCACATTTCTGCATATACATCGCTTAGGACAGGGCCTGACATATAGATATCTTTTTAGTAAAATAATAAGTGTTATTTATGTTGGTAAAACATTTTTCATATTAGATGTATCTGATGATAATTGGTTGTCTTCAGAATAGACATTATTTTTAAACCTATATTGATATCACTGGGAGTGACATCATCAGATTCACCTATATAGCCAGTTAGAAATTTCATATACTTTTAACCTTATCCAGCTCCATTTTTTTCTCTCAACCTATAGCAGTTGTTCTCAAACATTCTGATCTCAGGAATCATTTGCATTTAGTTTGTGTGGATTACATCAATCAAAATTTAAAATTCAAGAAATTAAAATGGAGATGTTTTTGTTTAAAAAGTATTAATTTTATTTAAAAATAATGATACTGAATCCATTACCTTCTACTATGTGACATTTTTATAAAAAACAAGTTTCTCAAGACAAAATTAGCAAGGAGAGTGACATTGTTTTATCTACTGCAAATGTCTTACTGCATAGAAGACAGCAAGGTTCTCACACTTGCTTTTGCATTCAATCTGTTCCAATATGCTGCTTCGATTAAGGTATACTAAGAAAATTTGCCCTAATGCAGATAGGTAGCTGGAGAAAAGGAAAGTAATTTAATAATCTTTGCAGGCAGTTGTGGAAATTTTAACTTCACACAAATGTTCATACTATTGTACTTTAAAATCTATTGGTCTATCTTACAGTTTGAATGTGTAGGTTACCTATGCAATGTTTTGTAACATTATGCATTGGTCATTTGAAAAACTCTTGGCTCATTTGAGTTATACAGCTCTTGTAAATGTTAACACATTTTATTATATAAAAAAATTGCATTTACTAATATCAGCATCAATTTCATTAGCAAAGTGTTAATTTATTGGGAAGCTGTCTGGATCACAGTGGCAGATTTGAATTTTTCAAAATTCTAATTTTCTCTTGCAAGCTTTAATTTTGTAATTGGCAACAAAAATTTCCAATCGGTTTTCTTAAAGTGACAGGCTGATGCTGTTCATTTTTAGAAATATGTCTGCCATACAAGTCTGAGTAATCAAAGATTGCCATCCAAGGATCTTTCAACTGAATGTGGTGTTCCACGAAATAATTAGCTAGTTCAGCTTGCAACTCAATCACACAGATGATTTCCTTGAGGAACCATTGTGTCTCAATCTGTAGCAGAAGTGCTTTGTAAGTCCTTATTTCATCATACAGAATATTTAGAAGATATGAAATCAATGATTTAATGGAACACAATTAGTAATTTTACCGAGTAAAGTACATTCTTAAATGAAATTGATGTTTTTTCCTGCTACTATTTTCAATTGACAGTTTGTTTCAAATGCCTTGATTGGTCCTAAGGTGCCAATAGTTTTGGCCACCATTGCTTTGAAACCACTGGTGCAAATGTCAGTAATGTGAAAAAGACATGACATATTAAGATATTATGAAAATAATTTTAACATGTCTTGGGGTTGCCAAAGGCTCTGCAAACATCACCTTGAGAACCCCTGCCCCACAGAAGTGTCCCTTGGCCAGCGTGGTTTCATCTTTTTCTTTCCAGTCAAACTCACTTGCACCGTCTTAATCTTCCTAGTATCTCTGCTCTCCCTGACCTCCCCGAGCTGCTGCATGAAGCTGTCGGCATCTCAAGAGCAGGCTACGTTCTGAGCACCTAGCATAGGGCCTAATGTCGTCAAGTGAAAGAGTGAATGGGCCGGTGAGTGAATGAAGAGATGAAGGAACAATGAATGAATGCGTGGACAAACGTAGTTCTGGCTGCAGTGTATTTTTTTCCATCTCTCAAACACATACAGATTGCTCCTACACAGGGTGTTTTGCTTCCCCTTCTCACTGTCAGGAGTATTCCTTCTGAAATTTCAGTGTCTGGCTCTTCCTATACAATCTCAGCTAAAACGTCACAGGCATTCCCTGGTTCTTCGAATTAAAATAGCCACTCGCTTCTCCCTTTACCTCTCATTGTGCTATTTCTCTGCAATGCACATCACCCTCAAGTTATTTTTATTTCAGCATCCAGCACATGGCAGCCATTTAGTAAATATATTTCAGTGAACGAATGAGTGAATACAGCAGACCATTCAACAGATATTTATTAAATATCTACTATGCACAAGGCACTATGGATTTGATGGTTTGGCTCTAAATAAGCTTAGGGTAAGCGTGGTTGGTGGTGAGGCAGATAGTGAAGGAACAAACAGCAGAGCAATCCATGTGAATTAACAATCCTGTTATTTGTTTAAGGAACAGTACACGTTATCATGGAAGTGTATTAGGTGGCATGAGACCTTGCCAGGGTCTTTGATGTTTCCCCAAGGAGATGCTGATTGAGCTAGAACCACAAAGATGAGTAGGTATTAAATACCGAGGGCAGGCAGCAGGGCCGGTGGGACGCCTTGTACCTTAGGCATATTTTACTGTTGTTAACGTTGCATAAGTTATTTTTCTGGACACATGATACATCTTTCCTATCTCCCATAAGTTACAGGGCTGGGCCCAGAGAAGGAACTCAGCAAACAAGAACTGGTGAGGAGACCAGGGCCAGAAGCCAGGGTTAGCACAGCTGTACCTGTGCTTGTTGGGTGTGTCAGCATCCCAGTCCCTGGCTGTATATCCGCACCCTCGAGATGTGATGACTGTTTGCATAATAACAGATCGCTTTTCATTTCCTTCTCTTCACTTCAGTCCTGTGTGCATTTTCAGATGAAGCTTCTGTCAGGATCCACGGTCTCCCTCCCCACTTTCTCTCCATTGCCCTACAACTCTCCAAACGTCCTCTAGAGCAAATCAATCTTTATTTCTTTGCCATTATCAGCCCTTCCATAAATCAGTCTTGCCCACTCGGTAGCTGGTGTGGCAGGGCCTGCAGCTGTCCACTGCCTGCAAATGGTGCCTTTTTTTCTTAGCTCATCATCGCCAGCTGTTCCCGGACCACTGTAGGCTCTGCATTTTCGACAAGTGTCTCATCTGTAAAATTATTTCTCTATTTTTTTCCCCTTTCCTCCTTCTTGTTCCTGGCAGCCGCCCACAGAGCTGCACCCCAGGCATTTATCCCAGCGCACCCAGCACATGTCTGTGGCTGGCTTTTAGGTAATAAAAGCTGGCTTTCAGTAAATCATAGGAGTAAGGAGATCCATAAATCTTGTTCTTGCCTTGCACACATCAATTCTCACTGTCACGAATACCGCAGGCATGAGTCACTTGGCCTGCACACTAATTTTGGACCCAGTCACTGCCGGAGGTAATCCAGTGGGGAGGATGTCCTGGAGGAGACTGTGTTCCTGCAAATCGGTGTCTTCTGGACTGAAAGGAGAATTAGGCCCAATTCAGGCAAATGGCAATGAACTCAGCAGAGCCTTCTCATCACCCAAGAGTTATGTCATGCAGTGTGTGCGAGGATATGTGAAGTCTGGAGGAAAGAAAGGATTATTCCAGAAGCCACCTTCATTGTTTCGTAGCATTTAGAACCTCATTGTTAGCTCCCATCATGTACATGTCCTAACAGAAAAGACACTATCAGGAGGATATGCTCAGAATCCCAGTGCTGGCACATCCCAAAGGCCCAGCTATTGCATCTGTGCAGTGACTATTAGGAACGTGCTTTGTAGTGTTATCCCAAGGACCAAATATGCTAACACACGTTAGCACATCTTTGTTATGTGACTTTAAGTTCAGAAGTGGGGTAACACCTTTAGTGGATGGATAAAAGACCTGCTGTACCCCCGTGTGGTGTTTGCTAGGATCACAGCAGGTGGAAGAGCAGACACAGGGGATTGAAGAGTTTTATGCTACGTTTGCCATATTGCTCAGTCCTTCCGTTATTCACCCTTACCAAAGACTGGGCAGTAGCTGACAGTAGAGATTAGAAGCAGCTGAACTTGAACTAATGGGGTGACACTGAAAATAACATATATTTTTTTGCATGCAAAAGTGTCATGATTGATAGTGGTTCTGTCTTTATGCGCCAGGTAGCTGGCATGAGACCTGGGATTAAGAGTCTCCACCCACTGGGGTGCGGTGGAGGAGGGAAGAGGGCATTGGAAATGGAGCTTGTTTCCTCAGTGGGGAACTCAGTTAGCTTGTCTCTCCTGTGCCCAGTGACCTCCACCTTTCAGCCCATGGGCAGGAGCATTGCCACTGACAGGAGAGCTATGGACAAGGTCTCCTCTTTCTTTTCTTCAGTATCTGCTTTAAATATGGCAGAGGTAAGAGAAATGGGTTACGCTGACATTCCATGTCTTTCAAGGACACAGACACAAAAGTAAGAAAAAAAATTACAATAAGACCTAGAGGACCTGGTCTGTCACAATATTTATTTTAATTTTATTATTTTTAGAGATGGGGCCTGGCTGTGTTGCTCAGGCTGGACTTGGGTTCAAGAAGTCCTCCTGCCTTAGCTTCCCAAGCAACTGGGACTATAGTGCCATGCCACTGCACCTGGTTATACACACCTTTTGTTCTTGTTCCCCTTCATCTTGTACTTTCTTCTACTTCTCTCTTTCACTGCTTCAGCACTGTGGAGGCCAAGAGGCATGGCTACAAGACAGAGGAGGGGCATCTGCCCTACTTTGGACTTAGCATGAGCAACAAAAAACTTCTATTATGTTCCCACATTAAGATCTGTGGGGTTATTTGTTACCACAGCATAGATTAAATAATCCTGACTAATACAGCACTGTAAGAAGTAAAAAGCACCAAATAATCCTGACTAATACAGCACTATAAGAAGGAATTTGTTTATGTTCTATGAAACAGAGTTGCAGCCACCTATGGGGATGAGAAGTATCAAATAAAAATATTAAAGTTTACTACGGGCTTAAGACTGTTCCACCTAGAAATATAGACTGTTGAATATTAATCAACAATCCAAGCGCTCAGTGTGAAAACCGAAGGACTTCCAAGTGCCAGATGACGTAATAAATCCGTAAGTGTGTTGGCCCCTTCACTTACTACCTTTGTTTTCATTCCTTAAATTTTCCCAGTTTCTGTTATGAGCCATGACAGATTCAAGACTATCTATCTTCTCCAAAATAATATCTTCTTTCCAGTGACAGTATTCATCCAATTTAAATTTATATTATTCTGTGATCCTTTGATGTACATGTTATACTTAACGAATGTAGTGGATTGATTGCAAAAGCAGCCACAATTCTTGAATCCTCGGAGGGTATCCATTCTTGGTACGATGTGACTTGGCAGGTCTTGCCATCAAGAAGTGGCTTCTCCTTCTCATATTTCCGATCTGGGCTGGCCTCATGACTAGCACTGACCGAGACCATGCAGTCGAGGGGACACTGTGTTGCTCCTGCACCCGGCCTCGAGACGCCTTTCATGCTTCTGCTCACTGTGTTGAAAAATCACCATCAGCATGAAACCAAGCCTGGGACTTCCTGTTGGTGGATGACACACATTGTGGGGCAGACTGGTTCCTCCAGCTGAGACCAGGGAGCACTGCCCAGCAAGCCCAGCTTCCATGCGGTGAGCTGCCTGGATCACATTGGGAGCTGCAGGTTCATGGGTGAACCCAGCTGAGAGCAGAAAAATGGCTCAGCCTCCCTCAGACCTATGTTCGGATTAAGTAAATACTTATTTTCTTAAGTCAGTAAGGAGTTTGTGACTGTGTTTTGTCCCAGATGACTGTGGCAATGGATAACACACACAATGGTCGTCACAATTGAAAATCCCTGTTTGTCCGAAGGAATTTCCCATTTAGGCCACCTTTACCTATGCGATTTATTTAATTTTTGCAATACTTTTATTCAGTATATATTTATTCAACCTTTTTTCCTAAATAAATTGTTTCAGAGGAGTCACACATTAGTAAATTCTCAAACCTGACATTCAGATTCTGGGAGGACTTCTGCAAGTGTGGTCTTCACTAGAAGAGTATCAGCTCCTAGATGGGCTGTCTGGTTCCTTTCCTAAGTTTTCCACCATAAAAATCCCACAGAATTTAAGCTTCAAGAAGAATCACTCAGGAATTTCCCCTGAATGGATAAGAAAAGAAAGCCTTTACTTTCAGGATTTATTGGCTGCTTTTCTCTTTTGCAGTTGGTAAATATAGGAGACCTAGGTAATAATTTCAGCATGTGGAGTGAGGGCTTGTTTTTAAGAAGTCATTTGTCCTCAACACCTTAAGCCTTAGGCAATTAAGGCTGGAAACAACACGCTGATTTGTGTGGTGTGTGTGTGTATGTGTGTGTGTCTTTCCTAATATGAAATATAAAGGCCTTGAAGCTTCCAAGATGATCAATGTTTATGACATATGCTTTTTAAGAAAAGAAACTTTATTATATATACTTAAGGTATGCAACATGATGCTATGGAATATGTATAAATAGGAAAAAAAAAGGTAGACTACAGCGAAACAGATGAACGTATCTGTCATCTCTCCTAGTTATCCATTTTTTTTCTTTGTGTGGCAAGAGCAGCTAAAATCTAGCCATTCAGCGTGAATCCCAAATACACTTTGAGTTTATTACTGATAGTGGCATGTTGGGCTGTAGGTCTCTGGCCTTGTTCATCCTTCATATTTGCTACTTTCTATCCCCTGACCTACCTCCCCAGTTTGCTGCTCCCACTCCCAAACACCATCATCTCTGGTAACCACTGCTTTGTTCTCTATCTCTGTACATTTGATTTTTTTTGACTCCACATATAAGTGAGATCATGCTATATGTATTTTTTCTGTACCATGGCATATATTTTTAATTCTTGCACATAATGTACTTGGCAATGATCATTGCTGAAGATGCCTAATTCCACTTCTCATCAGGTATGAGCCTAACCTTCTGAGGCTGCAGTGCTTGAGGCGGTATGATGTCTGTGAGGGAAAGATGACACGTGTAGAGAGTTCATTCTTGGAGCAGAATTCGTTTCCAGTGGCATCCTCTTTATAAACACAGTTGTAGTTTCAGATTGTAAGAAACTAAATGGATTCTGCACATTTCTATTTATGGTAAAAAAGCATAAGCATCGATGATTTTAACACCACTTTCTGAATCAACAAATAGTATCTGCCTTTAGGTTCAGGTAATCAGATATAAATTTTTTCCTTGAAACAGGTTTTTGTTTCTGGTTGAAACAACTTGAGACTAGGTCAGGGGCAGAAGGCACTATTTAAATGTAGCAAAATTTGTGAGACTTTCAGGAATCTCATTGCCAAGGGATCAATATGATAAACCGCAGTGAAAAAACTGTAAACAGCAAACTTTAGTTCTTCCTTCTCATTTCAACCTACTCCTTTTGAGGGGTCACTTTGCTATTCTCTTATTTGATTATTCCATATTTCAATGGCCATCGATTTCTATCATAATTCAATCCTGTATTTTAAGGACACCTACATTAAGGACACCTACAGGGAGTTAAACACCAGTGAATTTGTAATGGTTGACAGTGCTGCAAAGCACTTGAATAGACGCCATCATGTATAATTCTACCACATTTTACAGTGGAAGCTTGAAAATTTTTCTTTTCTGACATAAAAACCCAGAAATTCTTCCAAGAGTCAAATAATCTAACCCCAGAAAAGGATGAATAACTAACCACATAGACCACTAAGAACTCATTCTACTCATATTTTTGCTATTTCAAAAAATCTACTTCATGACATGGATTTACACACAGGGGAATATAAGCATGGCTAATGACAGCCAAGTGACATTTGACAAAATAAAAGTTCCTTTTCCTACATTGTTGCTAGGTTTCAGCAGGCTTTGCTTTGCAGGTCTGGGAAAATTATACCAAGCCTGTTTTACTTAATTGAAATTAGCAACAGTCATGTGTAAAAAAATAAAATAAAATGAAATAAAAGGACTACCGTTTGCGTTCCTAATTCTGACTCAAGATACATACCTACTTATAGGAATTTCAGTGGAAGTATAGGTAGATTCTGGACATGTTGAATTTAGCCATCTGATATGGAAGAAATGGATTGTGTTGTATCATAGCTTTAGAATATGATGTGGTTAAGTGGCCTCCTATATTTGCAGTATATGTGATATAAATATAGAAAAACACTGGACAAGCTAAAGGTATGTATGTGTCAATTGAAGATTTCATAAGAGCACTTCTTATAGAAAATAGGTCTTGACAGAGAATGTGGAAGTTTGTGTTTTTATGGTTATAATAGATCAAGCAAAACTTTTTCAGTTTTGTTTAAATTCCACTAAAATTTTTCTCCCCATCTTCCAGCCACAAGGGACTAATAGTGACAAAGCCAGGGACCTAGTGAGTATGGAGAAAGAAGTGAAGGTGTATTAGGAATTGAGTGCCTATCATGTACACTTTTTCTTAGACCATATAGTTTGGTTTTCACAATCATATGATGAGTTCTTGTGTTTGTTAGTTTCGTGTCAATTTGGCTAGGCTGTGGTGCCCAGATATTTGGTCAAACACCAGTACAGATGTTTCTGTGAAGGTATTTTTTAGATGAGATTAATGTTTAAATCAGTAGACTTTGAATAAAGCAGATTATTGTCTGTAACTTGAGTGGGCCTCTTTGAGTCACTTGACCTTAGAGAAAAAGATGAAGGTCTTCCGAGGAAGAGGGAGTTCTGTCTCTAGACTGTCTTTGGATTTGAGCTGTAACAATGCCTCCTCCCAGAATCTCCAGCCTGCTGGCCTGCTCTGCAGATTTCAAACTTGCCGCCTCCAAAAGCCACATAAGCCAGTTCTTTAAGATAAATTTCTGTGTGCCTATGTGTATGTGCATGTCTATGTGTATGAATATGTGAATGTGTATGTGAATATACAAGTGCATTTATATGTATTTATATGTTTATATGTATGTATATGTGTATGTATTGGTATAAGTGTATGTATATGTGTATGTATAAGTACAAGTGTATGTATATGTGTATATGTATGTATGCATACATGAGTATTTATATGTGTATATGTATATGCATGTATATGTGCATGTGCATGCATACATATATGTGCATGTATATGTATATGTGCATTTTATGTATACTTACACGTATTTGTGTATGTGTACATATGTGTATGTATATGTGTATGTGGAGGTATATGTGCATGTGTAGTACATATATGTGGATGTGGATGTACATGTGTGTATGGGTGTGTACATGCATGTGTATGTGTATATATATGTGCAAGTGCATGCATATATGTATGTGTATGTATATGTGCATCTGCATGTATAAGTGTATGTATATGTATATGTGCATGTGTATATATATGTATTTATGTATGTGTATGCATCTGTGTGTGTGCATGTATATGTGTATGTACATGTATATATGTATTTTTTGCACGTGTATGTGTGTATGTGTATGTGCATGTATATGTGTATGTGTTTGTGTATGTGCATGCATATGTATATGTATATGTCTGTATGTATACACACATACACATCCCATTGGTTCTGTTTCTCTGGAGAACAATAGCTGATAAGAGTTATCTGTTATTATCTCTGATGTCCAGTTGAGGAAATCGAGGCTCAGAGAGATTAAGAGACTTTTCCAAGATCAAAAAAGTAGAATAGATATTCAAATGAGAATTCCAAGCCCCGTTCTCTTTCCACCGGAGCCTGGATATTAGAGGCATCCTGCTATAATTTGTGGGAAGAGGTCCAAGCTGGGCAGCTGTTGGGGTGTGGGAATTTTGTCTACAAGAAGTGAGGATCATGTAAGATAACTGGATCTGAGGGGAGTGTCTACTCACTAAGAGCAATAGAGGTCTGTGGCATTCACACTGACAGTTAAGTGAGGTGTAGAGGCAAGGTGGGAGGTGTCATAGGAAAATTGGAGTGCAGAGGGAATTTCTGAGGGAATTCATGGAGATGGAGCAAGGGTGCCATGTGTAGGGAACCATGTGTGATTAGATGAATTTGGCAGTGACTTGGAAGTCAAGTTAAGCAATCTGCACATGATTTATTTCATTGTAAAGTATATATTGAGCACTTAGCCACACCATGAAACTCCTTCAATAAAAGGATGGGCAAGGATGTGGAGCTCATATTCTAGTGGGGAAGATAAACATCGAAGAAATAGTTATGCACAGAATTATGTTATTGCAGGTTTGATAAGTACTATGAAGAGAAAGCTGTGTGTATCAGGAAGAGCAGCCTCGTCCATCAGGAAAGCCTTCTTGGATGAAGCAGTGTTTTATGGGGCAGGGCAATGGTTCTTAGCCTTGCTCCCAGCGTGAGCTACACAGAGGTGTCTACAGCTTACATGAAGTAGCTGTGATTTCTTCTTCCAACTGGCAGAAATAAATGTAATGGATGGAGAAAATGTTCTCACTTCTAGTTTTCCTCTCATTATATATTTTTAATCATGGCACCTGCTACTACTTCTCTGTGCTAGCACATGACAAATGAATGAACAAGCTGCAAATGAATACTAATGAAAACCTGGAAATAATACATCATATTTATTTCAACAGTTTTTTTGTTGTCATTACTGTTTTGTTTTGTGAAGCCATGTAGTTTTTTTATGCAAACATACTAACATTATCCCTAGTTGAGGTGATGGAATTAAACATGCAAGTGTCATGATGCTCCACAAAATGCACCAAGAGCCAATCCGAGGAACGCCGTGGGACAGCAGGAGGCTGTGCTAATTTTGTACACAGGGAGGAAAGAGGATATGAAATTCTTTCATTTGCCAACCTCTTCGTATGTGCCAGGACTTGCATGTGTATGATCTCACTGATCCTTTACAACGATACAGTGCGATGGGTGTCAGCAGTATTCCTATTTTGAGATGAGAAAGTGAGGCTTAGAGAAATCCATTGACTTGCCCAATCATAGCATTCACATATGGCAAATGGTTTAGAATCAGGCATCCCAATTCAAGATGTCGGCGTTACTCAGCGGTCACCAGAAAATAGTGTGTGTGTGTGTGTGTGTATGGAGAGAGACAGAGGGACAGACAGAGATTTTCTGGAATTGGCTCACCCAACTGTGGGACTGACAAGCCTGAAATGTATAGGGCAGGCTGGCAGGCTGGAGATTTGGGCAAGAGTTGATGTTGCAGCTCAAATCTAAAGGCTTGAAACTGTGGTACGGGTTTTACTTTATAGCCTTAAGATGAATTTCTTCTTCTCTGAGAAACCTCATCCTTTCCTCTTAAGGTCCTCAACTGATCGAATGAGGCCCATTTGCATTATGGAAGGTGATCCACTTTACCCAACATCTACTGATTTCAGTGTTAATTGCATCTAAGAAATACCATCACAGCAATAGCTGGATCAGTGTTTGGCCAAACAAGGAGACACCATTGCCTAGGCAAGCTGACATGGAAATTAGCCATCACGACATCTTCCCTTAAATTGTTGGGTTGTACCTTCTAAGCTCCGGGTTGACATTGCCCGGGCTAAGGCTGAACTGAAAGTGTGATTTCAGACGCTGGTGCAGATGGTGCCTGGCTTATGTCTCTGTCTCTGTGAAGGGCTGACTCCTCGGAAAGCACCTTTTCACCTGCCTCCCCACTCTGCTGTTCATCATGAACTTGTTCCGTCTAACTACTTTCCCAGTTACATGTTGTGTTTTTGGTTCCTGATTTTGCCTCTTGCTCTACCATCTTTCAGTAAACCATCTCTATGCTGGCTTTTCCAGCTTCACCCTTGCCCCTGGAGTGCTTACGTGAGGGATCTTTTGTGTGACCTTCTGGGACTCTGAAGCCTCTCCCAGCCCAGGGACTATGTTTGAATATAGTCAAACATAGTCAAAGATTGGCCTCTTCTCCAAGGGAAATTAGGACAGACCTTCCTTCAGGTTGTTTCTCCCTTGCAAATTTCTGCATTCCAGGGTGTATGCTTAGAGGACTTTCCAGGGAATATGGATGGTGGTGTAAGGGAATTAATTTCTAAAACTTCAGCTTCCATGTTACTATTTCCTAAAGTTGATGGGCCCAAAAATGGACCTGAGAGGGAGACTTTACCTTTGAACTTCCCTTTTCATAATCACCTCTTCACATTTGAGAAGAGCATGAGTCTCATGCGTAGCAAATCTGATCCCTGAGGAGGTAAACCCTGACAAGAACCTAACAAAATATGATTTATTAGTTCCTTTAATCAAGGCACCATAATTGTCCCCTAACCCAATATTATCTCAATAAGAGATAACTTTGCAAGGAAAGTTAGTTATTTATGCTTAATAATTACTTATAAAAATGTAATACCCTTATGCCTTACTGATTACTCATATACCATTAATGATTTTAATCATAGTCATTCATCCAAGCAATGAATTCCCATCTAAGTGATGGGAATATGTTCTGAGAAATAAGGTCTTAGAGTGTCCTGGTGTAGACCTGGACGGTAGAGCTGACTGACTACACAACTGGATCTAACCCAGCTGGATCTAACCCAGCTGGCTGTTAGTGGGGCACTGCGGGAGTGAGACAAACTTCTACAAACATCATAGAGTGTCCTGGTGTAGACCTGGACGGTAGAGCTGACTGACTACACAACTGGGATATATGGTATTGCCTATTGCTCTAAGCTATAAACCTGTAGCATGTGTTACTGTAATAGATACTTTAGGTAATTGAAACACAATGGTAAATATTTGTATATCTAATCATAGAAAAGGTACAATAAAATATAGTATAAAATATTTTTGGAAGGGTATACCTGTATAGAGCACTTAACTAGGAATGGAGCTTGCAGGACTGGAAGTTGCTCTAGGTGAGTGAGTGAGTGGTGAGTGAGTGAGTGGTGAGTGAATGTGAAGGCCGAGGACATTAGTGTACACTCCTGTAGACTTTATAAACACTCCACATTCAAGCTACATTAAATTTATGAAATGCTTTTCTTTCTTCAATTGTAAATTAACCTTAGCTTACTGTAACATTTTTACTTGATAAACTTACATTTTTTTTGACTCTTTCTAAACACAGAAGGGTATTTTAAGTAATACCCCCACTCACTCACCCAAAGCCACTTCCACCTGCAGTCCCCACTCAACCCCAGCACCCTGCTGGCTGAAATCTGCCTGGAGCAGCATACCCTCATGGACTCCAAGATGAAGCCACTGTGGATCTTGTACAGCAACCAGGAAGCAGGCAATGGTGGCAGCGTGAGCATCATCCTTAAGAACAATGATGACCTCCGGCAGGACATGCTAACTCTGCAGACGATCCAGCTCATGGACGTCCTGTGGAAGTAGTGGAGGATGGACCTGAGGATGACCCCTGAGGCTGCCTCCCCACCAGAGAACACACAGCCTTCACTGAGGTGCCGGCTCCACCCAGCCTCCAGCGCCAACATCCAACCCAACAAGAGCAATATGGCAGCCACAGCCGCCTGCAGCAAGGACGCCCTGCTCAACTGGCTGAAGAACCTGGGGGAGGCCTTGGTTAGAGCCATCCAGGAGTTCACTCTCTCCTGTGCTGGCTACTGTGTGGTCACGTACGTGCTGGGCATCGGTGATTGGCACAGCGACAACATCATGATCCGAGCGAGTGGGGCCACTGTTCCACATTGATTTTGGCCACTTTCTGGGGAATTCCAAGACGAAGTTTGGAATCAACCGGGAGCGTGTCCCATGCATCCTCACCTGTGACTCTGTCCATGTGGTTGAGCAGGGGAAGACTAACAATAGTGAGAAATCTGAAAGGTTCCAGGGCTACTGTGAAAGGGTCTGCACCATCCTGGGGCTTCTCTGCCTCCTCCTCTTCGCCCTGATGCGGGCGGCAGGCCTGGCTGAGCTCAGCTGCTCCGAAGACATGCGGTATCTCAGGGACTCCCTGGCACTGGGGAAAACAGAGGAGGCGGTGCTGAAGCACTCTTGTTGCGCAGGAGAGTTCACCGGGGGGTGGGGGATAGCTGGTAGGAAAAGACCTCACCCAGTTCCCATGCGGTTGGCGAGGCCGGTCTCACTCCCGCAGTGCCCCACTAACAGCCAGCTGGGTTAGATCCAGGCAGCCTGCATGCAGAACTCTGGCTTGCCCCAGGCCACAAGCTTCCTTACTGAGAAAGCAAGCACTGCTTTTAGGCCATGCCTCTCCCCATCTGGCTGTGATGGTGGGTGCCCCATGCCTGCACTCCTATCTGCTGCAGTTCTTATTCACCCCCGATTCTGTTCAAGTGGGGGTCATGCCCACTTGAAATTATCACAAAATTCAGTTGGGAGCTTCTTTCACCCTGTTACCCCTCCTTAATTCCGCTGGCTGCCATCCCTGAGGGCCCCTATGAGATATCAACAGGGATGGCTTCCCTGGGCTTGAGTTGGAGACTGGGAATGTCCACAAGGTTTTGTCTGCTGCCGCTCCTGCTTCATATTTTGCTCGGCTCCGTAAATTTGTTCCAGCTCTAGGTGAGGTTAAATCCTTCTGCCAGGATCTGGTTTTTCAGATTTCCCAGGGGGATGTGTGTTTAGAGGCAGGTTTACCCCCTCTCCTACTCTGAGAGCTCACAGTTTTTCACCTGTCTCACGGCATCCAAATGTGACAACCAACGAAATCACACATTCTCACTTTCTGTTATCATTGTTCTTTAGGTGTTTACATCCATGTTCACAAAGAGGTGAACAAAAGCTCTCCTTGGGTGGGGCTTGCTGTGGCCACCGCCAGGGAGAGAGCGTGGTTCTCAGGCCAATGGCTCTATGTTCCAGGATACCACACTGTCCTGACCACACTTATGTGATCTCAATGTATTTTTAAGTGTCGTGGCATTCTGCTTCTTTCAAAGGATCCGTGAATTCTCTCAGTTCTCCTGGTATGTTCCTGTGGTGGTTCGTGGAACCAAAGTTCACAGTGTGACTCTCCACATACCGTTCTGTCCTTTCCAGTGAGAGAAGCATGCTAGCCCTGCCTCCTACCTGCCATATTGGGGGGAAAAAAAGAGGATTTGTAAATTTTACTTAAATTTGCTTATTGACTGTTTTGAAATTTTCCTATTTTAAAAAATATGAAATGATTGTTATAAAAAATATATCCAAGAAGAAGGGAGTGAAATTTTTGTGTGGCATATATATGTTTCTGACAAGTTAGGTAACATTGTTTATTTCCTGGGCTTAGAGTGAATGACTTAAGAAAAACATAGTCAAGCATAGTCAAAGATGGAAGGCCTGTTTCTTGAAAGGTCTTCAGGAAAAGTGACTATTGGTTTTAAAAAATGTACGCAGATCCTTTGCCCTTCCTCCCATTGAAGGGTGGGCTGATATTTCCAACCCCTTGAATCGGATTGACACTACGTGAAAGATTGCATATAAGAACAGCCCAGCCAAGTCCTTGTTAAAACTGCGAGTAAAATAAAGTGTTGATCATAAGCACTAATGTTTGGTGGAGCTCCATGATGGGGTGATAGCAACTCAAACGGTGACCACAGGTTTTGAGGTTTAGCAGTAGGTCTAAGTTTAAAACAGTTTTGGTTCACGTCTTTGCGAATGTGAACATAAACATGTAAAGAACAATTATAATGGAAAGTGAGAATGTATAATTTCATTGGTTGTCACATGTAGATGCCTCTTCTCCTAGCATTTCTGCTAGTTTTCTACAAAAAGCTAATGTCCTGAAATTCTTTTCAGTATATCTAGGGAGCAGAAAGCCCCCTTGAATAAAGGAGCAACAGATATTTCTCATTAAATGAGACTATGAATCCGCTACTTTATTTTCTCTGGCCGTGAAGAATTGGGGTGACAGGTAGGAAGTATGTTTCTGGCAGGGTCCACACGGGCATTCAGTGCCAGTATTCTTGCTTCTGGATCCAGGATAGTCAAAGCAAGTCGCATCGCTGAGTCCTGGCGCAGTGTCATAGCAAGCTCTGGGCTAGCTCTTGCAGGGAAACATCTTAGATCAGAACATGGGCAATTCCTGGGGCAAAAAAGAATTTCATACACCCTCATGCTGAACACTGTGCTATTTTGTGAGTATAAAGAACAATGGCGAACACACTAATATATGGACTGATCTTTCCTGGAGACAAACATGAGAAGGAGGACTTCCTAGAAGAGTTCCTCATTCTGGGAAGGCATATGTAAGAAATTAGTAAGTCAAATATTCTCTGCTGTCTTTTTGACTGTTCCCATGCAGTATTTCTATTTTACTAAGGTTTGTTTCTCTCTTTCTGTGTCCTTTCCACTTTTTTTGTCATATAAATAAATTATTTTCAGAAAAATTTAGGAAGGACAGACATTTTGTTTGTTTCTCTTTTTTAAAAAAATGAAATTGGTTTATCTGGACGGTGAGTTAAATGTTCATTTTTAAATTGACTTTGTAGAAGGAGAGTAGAAGAAATCATAAAACCCAATTATTTATCCATCAATTGCTTTATGATTTTGCAGAGTTGTTAGTAGAAGAGAAAAGACTACCCAGGACACATTGCAGAATGCTAACATAACAGAGGTGGTCAGTCTAATGGGAAACCAGCTTGTGATTGTCATAGAAATAATTGGAAAATAAACATTTATTTCTGAGCATGTTCAGTGGTGGTCAATTTTTTGTTGCCCTTCATTTTGAGATAACACCATGCTGTCCTAACCACATGTAAGTGACCTCAATATGTCGTTTAAGTGTTGCGCTTTGCATGGTCTAACCTGAATCACTAACACCAGATCCACGCTCCAGCACAGAAAAAGAAAGAAATTTCTTTTTAGAAAGAGAAACAGATGTTGCCCACATCACTGCTGCTCGCATTCCATGGGTACGACTTTGATCAGTTGGCTCGGGAGCTTGGAAAGCGAGTCTGTAACTGGATGATTATTGTTCTGCTCAAATGTGTAGAGTTATACTATTTAAAGGAAAAAGGGAAGAATAGATTCTGGAGAATAATTAAAAATCCCTGCTGTGGACATGAAGACTATATCAACATTCTGGAAAATAATGGAGCAATATGAGAAAAAGATCCCCGGTCTATGCACATCCATGTGAAGTGGGGTTGCCTGTTGGTTCTACAACATCTTCTTACCTCTGTGTCTTCGTTTCCTGCAGCTTCCATAACAAAATACCATTTACTAGGGGGTTGAAACAACTGAAATTAATTTCCTCAGAGTTTTGGAGGCTGGTAAGCCCAATATCAAGCTCTGGCATTGTTCAGTTTTTGGTGAGGTCTCTCTGGCCTTGCAGATGGCTACCTTCTCCCTGTGTCCTCACATGGTAGAAAGAGCGTTCCAGTCCCTTCCCTTTTTTATAAGGACACTAATCCCCTCAAAAGGAGTTCACCCTATGACTTCATCTAAACCTAATCACCTCCCAGAAACCCCACTTCCAAATGTCATCCCTTAAGGGTTAGCACTTCAACACAGAAATTTTGAGGGAGCACAAACCTGTTCACAAATTTCTGACATGTTATATGATAGAGAATACATTTTCATTGTGTTTGAGATAACATACGTTTGCATCTACTTGTTACAGCAGCTTAGCCTATTTCTCACATAATACATGCTCAGGTGGGCATACTACTTCTGATATGGTATACCCTTAGTGTAGGGCAGAATAGGACAATTTTCATTTAGTTCTAGAATGTTATTGTGCTATTCTATTAATGTTAATATCACATTCCCTTTGTCGAGAAAGTTATATCACACTGTTTATCTCTACTAATTTTATTGTTGACTAAAATCCGTAAGTCTGTTCATCAAAAGTTACTAGAACATAAAATTTTCTCTACTACACTGGTATCATATTAGATTTTTGGATCTCTGCAAATTATCATTAGATGTGTCTCATATTAGTCATATCCAGAATAGTTGGCTATTTGAAAATGTTTAGTCTCTCTTTCCTGCTTCTCAAAGAAATGGGAAATCAAATGCTTGGTATCTTATAGTTCACTGTAAAAAATAAGAAAATATCTCTGGACTTATCTGGATACACACACACACACACACACACACACGTGTGTATACAGACAGTCTTACTAACTGATGTGGCTTTGTGTTCCCCTAAAAGATATTTTCAAATCCTAACCTTGTTATCCAAACCTTGGTACCCATGAAAGTGACCTATTTGATAATAGGGCCTTTGGAAATGTAATCAAATTAATAAAGTTAAGATAAGGTCATACTTGATTAGGCTGGGCACTAATCCAATGACTGGTGTCAAAAGACTAGAGAAATGGGGACTCCTCAGTGAATGCCATGTACCGACAGAGGGAGAGATTGGGGTTATATGTCTTCAATCCAAGGATCATCAAAGATTGCCAGTAGCACCAGAAGCTAGGAGCAGGCAAGGAAGCGTCCTTCTCTACACGTTCCAGAGAGAGCATGGCCCTGCTGACACCCTCATGTGGTACTTTTGGACTCCAGAACTATGAGAGAATGAATTTCCATTGCTTTATTTCATTAAGTTCATGTTAAGTTGTTATGGCAGTCCTAGGGAGCCTATAGGTTAACTATGCGACTTTGACAGGTTAGCTTCCTGAAACCAACTTTAGATCATCCATGAAACGGGAATGAAGATACATGGCATCTATGAAGATCAAGTGAAATAACGTATGTAAAGCATCTCACACTATTCTTAACACATAGAATCCAGTTCAATGAATATTAGTTCTCTCTTTGCAGTCTGCAGACGGTGGGAGTGGAGAGGCCGTGTAGAGAACAACTATATTCCCATCTATATTCCTATGTGTGGGACGAGGTTCCCTCCATGGGTTTGCAACAGCCTACTCACCATCTGTGAGGATAATAGGAATAACAACAACTGCCTCTATTTTTATAAACAAGAACTTGGTAGTAAATATTCTCTCCATTCTGGAATATGCCCGTGTTCTATATTTCCCAGCAGTGCTTTGTAACCGAAACATTCATAACAAGAAAATGTCTTCGTTTTTATCATGTTTTGACCCACAATAATTTTTCATTTCTGAAAAATTCAGTGTTATTACAAGAAGACTCATCTGACTGAAAATGAAAGTAGTAATATTCACTTTATTAACTAAATACTTGCTATTCAGTCAACTCCATGTTCATTTCAGAAATATTTAAGTAATAGCATTAACATAGCTATGCAGGCAGAAGCCACAGAAAAGAACAGAAAGCAGTTACTTAGGAGTAACTCCAACAAGTGTCAGACTTATTCTGTGGAAACAGCTCAATAAAACTCTTATTTAATTATTATTATTTTGGAGGCATAGTGACATTATGGTAATGTGTGTCTTTATGGACAGAAGAATACTACATCTGATACAGAAAACAAAGGGAAACTGCCGTCTCATGAACTCCTCCTATATGACAGGTGATGTTCTAGAAGGTCTGGGTTTTTAATCCTGGATAGGTGAGCCTAATTTCTTCATTTCTATAATGGAGGGAACAATCAAAGCCAAGGATTAATTCAACTTCCCAACATGACTCATGTAGTCAGTGGAAAAACTAGAAGTCCTGAACTTGCGTCTTTCACAGATCTTTCTACTATATCCTCACATGAAAAGTATTCTTTATGGTACAGTTTATTATTCTGAGTCCTAAAAAGAACTCTAAGGAAAGAGATGCTTTGGCCAGGCATGGTGGCTCCCACACACAATCCCAGCACTTTGGGGGGCTGGGGTGGGTGGATCATGTGAGGTCAGGAGTTCGAGACTAGCCTGGTCAACATGGTGAAACCCCGTCTCTACTAAAAATACAAAAATTAGCCAGGCATGGTGGCAGGTGCCTGTCGTCCCAGCTACTTGGGAGGCTGAGGTAGGAGAATCGCTTGAACCCAGGATGCGGAGGTTGCAGTGAACCAAGATCATGCCATTGCACTCTAGCCTGGGTAACAAGAGCAAAACTCCATCTCAAAAAAAAGAAAAAAAAAAAAAAAAAAAAAAGAGAGAGATGCTTTGCTTTTCTCTCTCCATATTGAGACTTATTACAAAGCATTATTAATTAGCATAAGTACTGATACATAGATAAATAAAACAAAATAAAGATATCTACCACAAGACTCTTTCATACAAAGAGTGATGTTTTACAGAGCTGGCATTGAAGGAGAGTGAAGGACGTATAAGGTGTTCAACAGGTACTGCTGGGATAATTGATGATTTATATGCAAAATAATAAACATTTTCCTACTTTATACCACACATTCAAATCAATTCCAGATGGATGAAAACCTTCAATGTGAAAGACAAAAATGTTGAAAATTTTGGAGTATCTTCATGATATTAACCACTAAAAGAAATAAAAATTATATTTTACTATATTAAATTAAGGACTTTGGTTAATCAAAACATATAATAAACAGAGTAAAAAGAAGAGCTATAACTTGGGAGAAAATGATCATGATCTATATAACCAAAATAATGTATTATAAGAATGTTTATTTATAATTTTTGCAAATTGATTAGTAAAAGAAAAATGTCTTCAGAAAAACTGTCAAAAGATCCAGTTGTTTCATGAGAAAATAGACACAAACTCTGAAAAATGGTACCAAAAGTATACAATGTCATTAGTTAACATGCATATACAAATTAAAATTAAAAACGTGTTACTATTTAATATCCAAAAGCGTGGAGAAAAGTGATGTGTTGACAATATTAAGGGTTGGTGATATATGGAGGAACAGAACCTCTCACCTCTTTTCACTGAAGTATAAATTAGTAGTTAACTGACCAGTTACATAGCAAAGCTACATATCTAATATGCAGACATTTCACTCCTACTTGTACACACTAGAGTAACTACCTCGTGAGGATAAAACATATTATTAAAAGAATATTTAAGACAAAAATGTGTTAAGTTTAATCGCAAACAAATTGAAAAAAACACATAAAATCTAACAAATTGGAATAGCTAAGCAAATCGTGGACTATTTGCACTATGGAATAGAATAGAGTGTGATGATCAGCTCCTACATTCATCAAAATAGGTAACTTGAGAATTTTAGTAAAACAACCAAGAAAATAATAATACATGTGGTATAATTCTATTTATATAAAATATAACATCTTTGAAAATTAATAATGTATTTTCTTATTATGTATATGTGTGTATTAATGTTTTAGGAAAAATAAGGGAATTATTAATATAATATAAAGGGTGGTAGTTATTTCAGATTTTGAGTTTTGAAAGGGGACAGAAAATTATTTGAAGCACAGACAGAAAATTGCAAATTTACTAGCAATTTTCTGTTTCTTGAGGTAGTTGGTGGTATTGATTCTCTCATTATTATGTAAACATTAAGTGCATTATCTATATACTTTGCCTGATACATGTTTTTCAAAAATATCTTAAGATTTTTTAAAGATTCCAGAGGAACACAATCCCTCATGACACCTTTAGGCTTCTGATTTCCAAAACTTTAAAAGCACATTTGCATTGTTTTATGCCCCTAAAAATTTGGGGTAATTTGTTGCAGCACCCACAGGAAACGAATGCACATCTATATCCTGAGTTTTCCTGGAGCTTCAGGGCATGAATATCCAGGTGGGAAAAGATCAGCAACAGTCATTTTAATCCTGTCTCCCTCTCATTTGAAAGTTTTCAGGCCGGGCGCGGTGGCTCACGCCTGTAATCCCAGCACTTTGGGAGGCCGAGGCGGGTGGGTCACGAGGTCAGGAGATCGAGACCATCCTGGCTAACACGGTGAAACCCCGTCTCTACTAAAAAATACAAAAAAAAAAACTAGCCGGGCGAGGTGGCGGGCACCTGTAGTCCCAGCTACTCCGGAGGCTGAGGCAGGAGAATGGTGTAAACCCGGGAGGCGGAGCTTGCAGTGAGCTGAGATCCGGCCACTGCTCTCCAGCCCGGGCGACAGAGCAAGACTCCGTCTCAAAAAAAAAAAAAAAAAAAAAAAAAAAAAAAAAAAAGAAAGTTTTCAGTAGATTCCTACTGGGGGTAGGGGTGTTGGATACAGTGAGTTTCCCTTCAAAGGTTCTGCTTGTTCATTTCCCTTGTTCTTTGTCCTCTATTTTCAAAGCCTAACTTCCTTGCCTCCTTGTCCCTAGTTACGGTAAACAACCTTCCAGCCATTCCACATCCATAACCCACATTCATTCCCAATCTGTAATCCACATCCATACTCAATCTGTAACTCACATCCGTTTCCAATCTGTAACATCCTACATCTGTTCCTTATTTGGTGCCCTTAGTGCTGAAACTGCTCTTCCTGCCACTGTAGCCCCCACCTCCCTGCAGTCCGACTCCAGCCAATGAGGACCAGACACAGTAACTGGGAATGGATGTGGGTTAGGGACAAAAACCTTTTCCCTCCTTTGATTAGTGTGCTCTGGCAGCGGCCAGAAGAGCGAGCAGCACCCTTCTGGAGAAGTAAATTTGCCTTGCTGAAAAATCCTTTGAGTGATCTTTTTCAACTCAGAGCTCTTATTTCCAATAGGGGGATAGGAGGAGGAGGAGACAGACGGAAGGAAGGAGGGGAGGGGACGGGAGGAAAGAGAGAAAACCTTTGACCTGAAGGCCGAGAAGGCCTTTCCTGACTCTGGGACTTTACAGGCTTTACCTCTTCTACCTGAGAAGCTCTTCTCTTAACGCTTCACCCTGCACACATCTACTCATGCATCAGGTCTTGACATAAGCCTTTTCTGATTCTCCGATGTTAGTTAGGGTCTCCCAGCCTCTGAATCCTGCCACACGTATTTCCTGACTTGCATCCTGTTCTTTTCTGTCCTAGAGGACTTAAGTGATTTGCAACTGTGGCTGTATTTTTACAACTTTGTTTCACATTTATCTCCATCTTGGTAACAGACTACATCAACACCTTGTCTGTTTGGTTCACTGCTCTGTAGTTGGTGCATGTATAGTGATATGATCCGACTCTGTGTCCCTACCCAAATCTCATGTTGAATTGTAATCCCCAATGTTGGGAGAGAGACCTAGTGGGAGGTGACTGGATTATGGGGGCGGATTTCTCCCTGCCATTCTAGTGAGTGAGTTCTCACAAGATCTGGTTGTTTGAAAGTGTGTAGCACTTCCCTCTTTGCTCTCTCTCTTTCCTACCTACCATGCGAAGATATGCTTGCTTCTCCTTCACCTTCTGCCATGATTGTAAGTTTCCTGGGGCCTCACCAGCCATGTCTCTGGTACAGCCTGTGGCACTGTGGGTCAATTAAACCTCCTTTCTTTATAAATTACCCAGTCTCAGGTAGTTCTTTATAGTGGTGTGAGAATGGACTCCTACGTACAACGATCAGTACATACTTGGCAAATGAGTAAATGAAAGTAACAAAATGAACACATGAGTCTCAATGAATCTGCCCCGTGTGCACCTGCAGCATGTCCAACGTCCCGTGATCCCCCTCCCCAGTATTTCCTGCAGTCACCAATGGGTGTCCCCTGAGTAGGTGCATACTTTTTCCCATGGCATTGGCGCTGTTCAGCTAGACACAGAGGACTCATCGGGATACAGCTCTTGTGCAAGGCATGTGGGGAAAACGCCTCTGCACTCTTGCACTGCACTTGCACGGAGGGACCTGCAGTGCTCTGCTCGACATGCAGCGCAATGTGGTAGAGCTTTTATTAAAGCAACTCAGCATGTTTTCTGTAACCTGCAACACCAGGAAGGGCTCTGGCAGTTATAAATTCAGGTGGGAGACACCATGCTGAACTCAGAACTGCCCTCTCCTTCAGAATAGTTCATGTCTGGCTCCTTCTTCCTTCAGGATTTCTCCCTAGGAATTCTTAAATCCTCCAGCGAATAAACCTTATAGGGCCAGCCTACCCAGGGCCCTGGCAAGCTTGGCCTTGCCCAACTTCCACTTAGTTCAAAAAAGTTTTGGACCCTGCAGTCAGGATACTGAGATGAGGAAATTTAAATTTTCAAAGGGTAAGGTTGGTCTCACTATTCTGGTGGGAATGTGGAAAAGCTGCTCTTGCTGACTGGTGAGGGAACCAGCCATCCAGCGAGAGGGAGGATGGTCCCCTGAGCCAGAACCTCTGCCTGTGGCTGAGACTCTGTTGGACCTGCCTGGCCACTGATGTCACACCTGGAGCAAGTCATACTTAAGAGGGTTGCAATGTGGCTTCTCCTCTGATCCACAAGCAAAGAGTCATTTGTTTTGTTTATGATAAGCAGTTGGCAGAGAAAAGAGAGTATGCATCCCCTGCAGGTGAGCATGTACTTATTGCTTTAATACACATTTAACTATTTTTGAGAGAGCAGCATGCATAGGCAGGGCAGTTTCCCCCTCCCTGCCGTTTTCTGCAGCTGTGTCATGACTATAAAACTGGAATAAATAAAAACATCAAACATGAAAGAGGTGTTGAAGTCAGCCTGAAGGTACTAAATTCCTGATAAAAGCAGTGGGGAAATTGGTACTGTGGGTGCTGACGATGACTTAGAGGTACAGTGAACGAGGCCCTGACGTGAAGGTGTGGGCAGTGGGAAGGGAGCCGTGGGCAGTGGGAGGGGAGCTGTGGGCAGTGAGAGGAAGGCTGCGTGCCAGCTCCCCAGAGTCTGTGCCTGTCCAGCAAGGAAAGCACTGAGGGCAGGGCAGGAGTCTCTCGTGGGTGGTGTGGACATCAGAGAGCCAATGGGCGACTCGGAAGACATGCTGTTAGTTTTCTCACCTCTTTTTTTTTGGGACATAAGTTCAGGGAATGAAAAGTGATATATCCAGGGGCTTTTAAATTTGTTAGAAATAGGAGACATATGGTTGGTTTTCCTAACATCGAACACTTTTCTCCACTTTACCTCACCATTATTCGTAGGACTCTTCTGAGAGATATTTTAACTCTATAATTACCAATTAGTTTTTTAAAAATGAAAAGCAGGGCACATTTATGAAAATATTTTTATATAGTATGCATATAGAATGGAATTTTTGTTCCTCTTAGCTCCCCAATAACATATTTCTTTGCAGTACTTGTCACAGATTATTATAAGTGCATGCTGTGTTTTCTGAGGAGCCTCCAGGTAACTAACCCTCTAGCATCAGCATGACAGGCTTTTCTAGATGTTTTCTAGAAAAGCTGGACCCATAGTAGGTCCTGATTTCCTAAAGATTCCTCTCTAAGGCCTGCTAAGGTAGCCTGGGTATAAACCGGATCTTACAGGTTTTTGAATCCAGAGACATGGTATGCTCAGCTGTAACCAGTTCTCATCTCCTTCAGAGAGCAGGGATGGGTGGTACCTTAATATGTCCATACCAGACACCTGGCTCGTTCTGGAGAGGGGAATATCCGTGCAAGTGCTGTGCACGCCTTCCGAGTTGAGGACCTTCCTGTGTGCTGTTCCCTAGTACAGGAACCAGACCATGGCTTGAGAATGACATGACCCAAGCAAGCAGGCTGGATGGCTGATCTCCCACGGGGAAGACAGCTGATCTAGGAGTTACCTGGACAAAAGTCAGCTTTTTAAAGCCAGAAATAAAATTAATTTTGGGAAGCCACCTGAGATCACTGGGCTTCTCTATTATTACACAGAAACCACCACACACTTTCAAGGAAGAGAGACTGAAAAATAAATGAACTGCATTTGACACAGTCAACCTAGACCAGGCTATTGAGAGCCCATGTGTGATGCTATTGAAGACCAAATAATCCAAACTTTGGGAAATTTTGCAGTGATTGGGACTGAGGGTAACCATGCAGGTGGGCCATGCAAATCTCCCTTAGGGTCTCAGATCTCCCCTACTGCAGTGAGCAGAGCAGACTGAGGGTCGCTGTCACTGCCCCTGGAAAGCTGACCCCATGCTTTGTGTAGACTGCTCCCAGCCACTGCGCACGCATGGGAGAGGCAGGATCCCTCTAATAGGCAAATGATTTCGGACCCCTACACTGGCTTGGATGAGATTTTCTAAGGAATCCACTGTGCTTGGATGCTCTTCCTACACAGTCCTTCCTTCTCTCTGTTCCCTTCTGGATCACAGACCCACATCCAGGTCTGAAGCTGTCCTAGCCTGCTCCTTTCCCCTGCCCCTTCACAAGCGTTTCTCTCGATGCATCTCTTGCTTGTGTAATTCTGTCTTTCTTAGTGCTTTCCGGAGGACTCACACTGACACCATGGTCCTACTGGGCCCACAAGGCCAAGCTATACTCTATGTACAAGAATAAGTTTCTTCTAGATGTTCCTATGTCGATTACCATGAAAAAAATTCAACCTAGGGCCAGAAATAGAACTTGAGAAGTCAGGCTGCCTCTGAGGTGTGTGGGGTGGGCAGAAGGCTGAGAGGAAACCTTCCTCCCTTCAATTTCTGGGGATAAGGAATCGGTTCTATCTGAACTTTGAGATAGAAACCGATCTATCTCAAAGTTAGATAGTCCAGTCCAGTCCAGTCCAGGACTGGACTGGACTGAATGGGGCTTTGTGGTGATGTGTTAAGAGCTATGCTTTGCTACATCAGTGAGGCAAGCTGTGAAACCCAGCAGAACCTAGTAAGAAACTCAGAGATTTGGGATCTGTTAAATAAATGCAAATTATATTTTTTTATTCCTGACTTTATTATGCATATATCTTAATAAAACTTCATTGAAAATTAGGCTTTGCTCTGTCCTGTGAGGAAATAGAGGCAAGGTCATGAGTAAGTGTAAGATGAAACAAGAAAGAGTTTTTGATCCCCTGAAACCAAGTCAAGATGGGGTGACAGAGAACAGCAGGAAGAAGCCTTGATCAGAAGGTGACTATTAGGGAATCAGGGACGGGGCACAGGAAAGCATGGGGTGGGCGCCTAATGCCTACTAGGAGAGGAGCCTGGAAGAAGGGCTTGGTCTTAACAGGATGCACTGTTGCCTGAATTGAAGGACCTAGGATCAAATGATATAAAAAAGCACACAAAGATTTAAGTCAGAATTGGCCTAACATATAATTTCCTCATGCTACTCATCATGGTGAGGACTTGCAAGGAATATCAAATAAATTATAGAGAAACAAAGCAATTGCATTTTTTGACACAACAAGGTTGTTGAGAGTAAGTTTGTAATATTTCTCTACCAGTGCCTATACACGTAGGGTAAAAAGGAAGAGGAATAAAAAAAACTGTTTCATTCCAAGAAAAACATACCCCTCTGGCTTCCATAGCTCTGCCTGTCTCTTTCTCTGAGCTCTGATTTTGCTTTTTATAATTGGCTGCTGTCTACTCGTTACTCTCCCTACCAAGGAAATTCCATTCACTTCTGTCCCACACCAAGGCCATTCTCTGGAGCAGGGGAGACATTTTGAGATCCCTGACCAACAGCCCTCCTCCTTGCTTTCTGTTCCACGGATAGAAACTCTTTCCTGGGACAGAGGTGAACAGACTCCAGGAAAGAAATCTTCCTTTCCTGGCCACTCTGCAGTGAGAGGTGCCCATGGGACCTGGTTGGGTCGACGACAAAGAGGGAAAACCGACAGGTTACTTCTGTTAAAGATCTTTCTCCTCTGTGAAGAGGACTCTGTCATTGAATGAAATCACGTGGGGGTGTCGAAAGCATCAGAAATGGCCTAATTAGTGATTAATTTTTTCAAGCAAGAAATAGAAAAAACAGGGACTGACAGCTTAGTGCATACTCACGATGTGGAATCAAGGAAGTTACTACAAGTGGCCAGCGTGGTGGCTCACGCCTGTAACCCCAGCACTTCCGGAGGCCAGGGCGGGTGGATCACTTGAGGTCAGGAGTTCGAGACCAGTCTGATCAGCCTGGTGAAACCCCGTCACTACTAAAAATACAAAAATTAGCCGGGCATGGTGGTGGGCACCTATAATTCCAGCTACTTCGGAGACCAAGGCAGGAGAATCTCACTTGAACCCGGGAGGTGGAGGTTACAGTGAGCCAAGATTGTGCCATTTTACTCCAGCCTGGGCCACAAGAGCGAAACTCCATCTCAAAAAAAAAAAAAAAAGTTACTACAAGCTAGGCTGGTCCCAGAAAAGTTCAGACATTTGTCATTTCCACTGTGTGTCTACAGGCTCAGGTGCTCTCCTGGTGTTGGTGGCTTCAATCTCAGTTTGTACAATTGGCTTCAACCCATTTCCCTTAACTCCCCAAGCTACAACAGCTCCAAATCCACAAAACATTGAAGTCCCTTTCTCAGTTTTGGCCACATAACACACCTTTGGCTCAGCAAAAAGTACCATCATTTGGGCTTCCTACCTCTGTAATGGTTTGCGCTTACTATTTTGATTATTCAATGTTCAGCTGCTCCTGATAAATATCCTATCAGTTTCACCTGGTCTTGTAAATGAGACCTATGTCTTTACTGTAGAAATAAATAATTGGTTAGTAAGCCCTCCACTAAGAGGGTGCGGGGGCTGAAAGGTCCTGAGGATGCATGTGTAGAGTCAGTGATATTGGTACATTGGCCCAAACAGGATTTAGGGGTAAGAGATACACACCCCAAAGCTGTGAGAGTCTTGCATACACCTTAATATCATTTTTTTCAGACATGAGATGAGAATGAAATAATATAATATGGATTTTGGACACTGGTATCATCTAGCTTATTTGACTCGGTAAAGCTATTAGAAAATGAGTTTTTAACAAATAACCAGAATAATACAACACTACTTAGACATGGTACATACTCTAGATAGTAAATATTAGGAGAATAATTTAAGACAGACAAATCAGCCAAATGAACAGTGCTAAGTTTTAGCTGATATCTCTAAAACCAGGTAATAAAATGTATTACTCTTAAATTTATAATTATGGTGTATGGTTTAATGTATAAAACCAGACACTTGATTTGGATTTGTCACTCAGGGTCTTCCT
Organism: Piliocolobus tephrosceles; assembly: GCF_002776525.5. Classification (NCBI taxonomy): domain Eukaryota; kingdom Metazoa; phylum Chordata; class Mammalia; order Primates; family Cercopithecidae; genus Piliocolobus; species Piliocolobus tephrosceles. The sequence goes on along the minus strand of NC_045448.1, from coordinate 6,252,612 downwards.
AATTTCTACATTTCGTTACACTAAAAAATCTACTAAATTCACACACTATTAACAGGCTATATTGCCAAATAACCTAAAAGTTTAGAATTAAATAATTCACCAAATGCTTACATTGGTAAGACTGATATAAAGATACATTTCTTAAAATAAATGGGAGATTTAGAAATTTATTATAATAATGACATATATCAAACAAGATCTGCAACAAAAACTGAATGCATTTGGATAACTTAGAAGAAATCTATGTATGGACCACAAATATATTTATTGGCTATTCTTTTCACAAAATTGAATTACATTTCAAAATAATATCTCTATTTTGATGCTTACATAAATATGGAATTTAGGATATTAGTTCCGTATTTTCTGAAAATATAAAACTTAAATGGTAAGTTTTCATCTAGCCTAAAAAAAGTCAAATTCATCATGCTTATTAAGGACTTATTAGTGCCAACCATTGCACCAGGCCAGTTCCTCTCTAGTTGTGTTTATTTAAGCAAAAGCCTTAGCCTCTCACACTTTCTTTTCTTATATTTTCTTGTATTTACAATGGGATCATGATCATGGGCTTGCAGTGTGGTGGGGGCCTCCCATGTGAAAAAGAAGAAATTAATAAATGACATATCTGTATTTTCAGTGACGGGTGCTCTTTTTGCACGTTAGCACATTTCATTTCCTGCAGCCATCCTTGGAGATCCCAAAACATTTCAGAGTGGATGCCTGACTCTGCCTACCGGGTAGAAGATTCCCTCTCCAGAATCTCCTCTACTTACCTCCCGATGCCCCCTTTCTTCTTGTCTCCTGCTGTACCTGAACCCCGCTCCAGGTCCCCCAGACTCCCCAGATGCCACCCCTGGCTCCATCATCACTCAGGCACTGTGCCAACTGTTCCCCATCCCTGCCTGTCTTTCTCCAGGGCCACTGGGCTTGGCATCTCTCAGGACCACCTGGTTCCCCCAGGGAGGGGGTGATTGTCCTGTCTTCTTTCACATCATGTGCCCAGCTTCTTCTCTCACTCTATCCTTGGCACTGTCGTGTGTGGCTCAGTTTCTCTCAGTCTCCTCCTCAAGTGGAGCCATTCTCATGACCTGATCTCGCAGGGTTCTCTGTCTGGAATCTTCAATCCAGCCTCCCTAAACCTCTTTGAACCGGGCATCTCATTCTTGCGCAACAAACTCCTCCTCTGGGTGGGACTGACAGAGCCCCTTTCTGATGCTGTGCAGTGGGCACCTGGCTTCTTTTGCTCTTCTCTGTTCCTGCAGGCCATCCTTCTGCCTGCAAGGCACAGGGGGTAGTCTCTCTTGAGCCCGTCAGTCCCACACCTCGCATCCCCCAGCCTTGTCTAGAAAAGCCTTTCTTGCTGAATCCTGTCCTGTGATCCCATTCTGGCTTCTGGCGCTTACACACATGGCTTTAACCCTGTCCCTGGAATTTCAAAGCATTGTCCCCTTGTTGCTTAAAGTTGTAAGTTAGTTCTGCTTGTCCTGACTTCTAGATTTCAGGACCCTATTCATGGGCCACACCCTCATCCTACCTGCTTCCAGGAAGGGAGACTAGGCAGTGAAGCCTGCGTTTGATTAGACTCAGTACATCAGCTCATCATGAGCAGACACATTTGGCCTCTAGTACCCAAAGAATGATGTCACTCATGGTGACTAAGGCACCCATGCCGTCCAATGTACCTCGAGTGCCTGGTATGCAAACACTCTGAGTCCTCATCGGAGTCCAAATTCAATGACCCTTAGCCTGTCTTTGATCAGTAAACTTAAAATTTGTACTTAATCTCTTCAATATCGGAGCCTCATGTTTCCTGGAAAGTACTTCACATAGCTGTCACCAGGGTTTTCATTATCCTCCCTGCTTCTCTCGAGTCCTGCTCTAGCCCTGAAACGAGCTACAGGTCCAACCCCTGAGGCTGTGCATCCAGCCCCAGCCAGCTAGCAGGGTGCTGTCAGGCCCTTGCAAAGTGCAGCTCAGGTTTTTGGTGGTGGCAGGTGAGCTAGAGGCTCTCTTAAAAACTCCTAGGAACCCCACGCCCTGGTGGTGCAGGGCCCTTTAAATTCAAACAGAGACTCTCAGAGGATATTGCTGCAGCTTTGCAGTCCATCTGGTTTGAACTGATCCTTTCAGTTCTGATTCAACCGGGCAGATGAAATCTCAGTAGTTTCAATAGCCCGTATTGGCAGGGCTGACCTGACTGTAGGACAGAGCAAACGTCCCCGTATGGTAGGATTTCAGAGACACTGGAAACCACCAAATGCCTTTCCTGGCTTCCCCCTCTACCCACATGTCCGTTATGATTTTGTATTTTCTAATTTTGCCTGAAGTTTCACCATAAGAGCTTTAGTCCTTAGGCTGAATGATCAGTGGAAGTGTACATGGAGTCATTATTAGTACTTTATACCCTCTTGAGAACGAAGAACCCATGGGCATTTCATGTCCACGTAATTATACATTCTTCCTTTTTGGCAAAGATTTGATGAAGCTACAAAAAAATTCAGTAAAGGGTAAAATAAATACATTCAAAATGTGGAAAATGATGACAAAAGTAGAAAAGATGAATCTAAATGAAGTAGGTTGGCACCAAAAAAGAGAGACTTCTGTATGCCACGATTTTATGTTTAAGACTTATTTCCAAGATCAGTAGGGTAAGAGAATGTAGACATGTCTATACTGTGGATTGGCATAATGATTTTTATTTGACAGAAGAGGAAATTGAGGCTCTTAGAGCTCAGCTGAATTGCCTTGTCATATATTTAGTATATGATACAGCTAATATTGAAACCCAGGTCAGTCTGGCTCTAAAATTATCTCCTAAACACTATGCCACTTGCTTCAAAACACAGTACCAGAAGTGAAATGTGTTGCCTTTGCAGTTTTGCCTGAGCAAGTCCTGGATATAGATATTAAACAAAGGAGAGGTATGGGCTAAGTTTGGGAGATATTTCTAGTTTATATTCTTCAAAGGAGATGTAATCTTCCCCACACAGGTAATGCTTAGGATTAATCTTGCTTCACCAAAAGAAACAGGATACCAGTAGGAAGGAACACAGGTACATTACATTCCTTTCAGAGCATGGCTCCAAGTGCTGCAGCATTCGTTACATTTATGCTGTCTGACTTTTTTTTTTTTCCAAATGCCTCATTTAAATGCTGACAGATTGGTTGGCATTGTGAATGTCTTTGATATGTAATCATAAAATGGTACGATGTGTGAAAATGTGGCATGTAAAACTGCTGCTCCTCAGACGAATTTCATGGTAGCATTTGATTGACAATACGGGCTTGTGCAAAAAGCAATATCTGTTGGGGATGGGGGGTTCCATGTGGTATGTTGTTATTTAGATGATATTTAAAATCCTTTTTGCTCATTGCGCTCTAAAAACTGAGAAAGCAGCCGGTGGAAAAGGAGAAACAACCTGTCTGCTGGCCAAATTCTTCCTTTCTAAGTGGCTTGTGGGCTTCTGTTGATTATTTTTTTTTCTCTCAATCTCCAAATTAATTTTCATTTTTTAGCAAAAAAACAAAAAACAAAAAACAAAGCCCCACAATGCCAGATTTTGTACATCTGGGAGAGAAAATAATATGAATATCTTTTTTCCCCCAAATAGCACATTTCTTTTGTTTTAATGCTAAAACACTGCAATACACATGATAGCTGGTCTCAGGACACAAGGGAAAACCTATCACGTACTCAGATTTTCTCATTGTCTTTCATTATTCTTAGTAGCTTGAAACCCCTCCAGAGGACTTCCTGGATGGAAATAGGCAAGTGGCAACAATTTCAGCAGAATATATATATTTTTTCTGCTGGAAGATTCTAGCAAAATGTTTTGTTTCCTGGAGGGCTTTCTTGGAGAACAGGAGCCTGGTCTGGCTGTGCATTTGGTGTTCCTGGCTGAACAGGAATCAGTGAGCTGGCCAGTGGTTCAGGTCCTGCATCTGCAGGCAGGGTTCCCTTGCACAACTGCAGGGGTTTAGGAATTGAATGCACTTCTTGCTCTCATTTGATAGCTCCCTTGACTGTTTTCTTGACTTATCTGAAAGCAATTGTCATTCACTCCACTGATGTCTATATAATTACAACATGCCATCCCCTCAGAAGCAAGAATTGCAAAAGTTCATTTAAAGTAACCAAAAAAAAAAAAAAAAAAATTGTCATTTTTACAGAAATGTGGAAATGACTCTTGAGTACCCACAAATTTGTCAATTGGGATGTCCCTTTTAAATAAGTTGTTAAACATATGTTTATCAGTTTGTGTGTGGGTGTTCAGTTGCGTTTGGTATTTTTTCCCTCTCCCTGAAATAGTGAGAATTTTAATCACAGCAATGAGATGCATTTTTTTTTTTGCTTCCATTCGTTTAGTAGAGGAGTCATGAAAATGACAAGCTGCACATCTCTGAAGTTATTTGACAGATAAATAGACCTTGCATGTTTCCACAAAATATCTGGGGACAAGGGTAGAGAAGGTTAAATCTTCTCCTTCCAGGTGAAAGTCGTCATCGTGTTCTCGTTACCGTTTATTGGGTACCAGCAAGTGCCAGCCACGTTATAGACGGAATGAATCATAATCCTCTTGGTACCCACAGGAGATGCTGTTGTCCTCTTCCTTAGGTAAGAAAACTGATGCTCAGCAAGCTTCACTCACCTATCTTAGGTCCACCATCAACAACTGGCAGAGTCTGGATTTAAGACTGTGGTTTCCCGGCCCCAAAGCTACTAGCTGGTGTGAGCTGCCTCCGCTAGTGTCGTGCCAAACGTTGCTTTCCTGTGCATCCGAATCACAGCTGCCTGTCAGCAAGCCCAAAGCTGGCCACTTCACAGAGAGAATTTTTAATTCCTAAGGTAGAGGCTCGTGGTGCCTCCTTGATTTTAATATCTTGATTAAACAAGAGGCATAGTTCAAGTCTGAGGTGATTCTCTGGGAGAATAAGTTTGATTCTGCTTTAAAATGCTTTACCATCTCTACTTGGGCTTAATGTTGAAACCATGTGGATCACAGAATTGCAGGGACGCAGTGGTGCACAAATTGTGCAAGTGAGATACAGCTCATGCTGTTTAAATTACTGCTTCTGCAGCTTTGACAATTATAAATACTGGTGCCTTTTTTTGTAATATTCTAATTTTCTACAGTAGTTAAAACTAACCTTCCCTGAGCTATAGACAATTACTTAATTGTATTATTGTACTTTATAAGGTGTTAAGAAGATAACTACAGCCAGATGGCTATACCTATGATCTGATAAAAGTAAATAAATTATGAATAAAGCAATTTATAAAAAATGAGATTGAAGGAGCATACTTTCTATCTAAATAGGAAAAAATCACCTTCTGTAATATTGGCTTGAAAATATTTACTGTATGTATAAGAAAAAGGTTTAAAAACAAGAAATATTTTCCAGATAAAATATACAATAATTTGAAGGATTATTTTTAGATTTATACCTAGTATTGTGAAATGGAAAATACCTGGGTATTTGTTCAAAACCTACCGAGTTTCAAAAAGTCGTTTTAGCAAAAATAGCATTAAAACTCCAGAAACGTTTCATAATCTATTCTAGACTCATTGTACCTGATTACAAAAGGGAACGATTCATACCTATTTCAAAATGATTTTAATAAACACTAGAGAAAATAATAAAGTGATTAGAAAAGTTACATTCAAGATGACATATAAATTCATATGAAAGTTTGCCCTATCCTACCTAAAACATAAAACAATGTTTAATAAAATATGTTCCTATATGTGGACATGCATTCACACATACATGAAAACAACAATAAAGTAACACACATCTTCCTAACTTGGAAAAGAATGGACACCGACTGATAAGCTAGCTCTGAAGTGCTGCAGCTATGTGGCCCTGAATGTACAAACAAGAACCAGTCAATGGTGGCAGGAATTCAACTAAAGCAGATCTGCGGGTCTCTCAGATGGACTGTACCTGTATTCAGCTCACTGGTCTAATGAGCGGTGCGTGAGTTTTCTCATTTCGAAACCAAGGCTGGAAATAGTTGTTACCACCAGTGTTGCTGTTACTGAGCTCTGGGCTTGGCTGGAAGAACCACATTCACTGCAACGAGGCTAAGCCACACCCTTACTCAGGTGCCTGAACTGACATACTGTTTGCAGATGGCAGCCCCGAACTGCATATCAATGTAAATCTAAACTGGAAGACAACACAAGCCTTGAGACATCATGGGGAAAGCTGAGATGAGAATGAGAAAGAGATAGGACTAGTCAATATATTCTTTTAAACAAAAAGTGCGCATAGAAAGCCAACAAGAAGAAAAAATACTGCCAAAGGGGAGAATTTACTCTCTGAAAATAGAAATAAAAATGCAATCTGGAAATGGCTACAAAATAAAAATGGTGAAGATCTTCAAAATCATACTGGAGAGAGACTGGTATCACAATAAACACCCAAAGGCATGAGACAACGTGCCACCATACACAGGAATTTGAAATCATGAGATTAACATAGAGTCATTAGAACAATTCCTGTCTACAATATTACTCAATATGCTACTCATCACTATGACTTCTAATATTAGTAATAAATTATTTTTTCTTTCTCTTCCATTTACTCCTAGTGAAAAGGAAGAGGAAAAAGAAACAGGAATGATACTGCCTGCTTATTTGTTTTAACATATTAAATCATGAAAGACACATGTCAGCAGCACAATTCATTGCATGGCAGCAGGAGAGACTCCCTCTGTGCACCTAAATCCAATGGAATACACATAAGTCATACAACTTATTTTTTTAAAAAGCACTTTAATATCTTGGAAAATTGTCCTAAGGGCATGTAGCAAAGGAAGAAACTTTTTTTCAGTAAAATCTACTAAATCTCAGCGAGAACCATGAAAGCCTCTGGCGTCTGAACCATGCCCCACATCCTGCTGCCTCCCTGCACCACCAGCTCAATGTGACAGAAGCGCTATTTGAGGTGAGTGAGAACACAAAGATCAGACTCCTTCCTTTTCTCTCTCAGGCCAAAGAGGCCAGGCAGCTGATATTCCAAGTCCCAGTCTAATTCCACGTTGTGGAGGCTAAGTTCCTGGCCTATGCTGCTGAGAGGTCAGGGGTCTTTTCTCCGCAGCCCCTACTCACAGAGCACATGCCCTACCTTGGCTTGGCTGGCTAGGATTACCAGGACCGCAGCTAAGAAACGCAAGCAGAGAGGACCAGAGGCAGCAGCCTGCATCCAACATCCTGCTCTTGTAAAGCAGGAATGCCACTCAGAGAGAAGCAGAATTAAAGGGAGAGGTAGACAATTCAGCAATTATGGTTGGAGACTTCAATAGACCACTTTCAGAAAAGGAAGGTAAAACTAGACATAAGATTAACAAGGACATAAAAGACTTAAACAAACTAACATCTAACACCAAGCATACCTAATAGACATCTTTAGAACACTCCACCCCAAAACAACAGAATATACATTGTTTCCAGGAGCACATGGAAAGTTCTTGAGGCTACACTATATACTAGCTCACAAAAAAGCCTCAATATATTTAAAAATATTACAATAATAAGAGATACAGTCTCCAATTTTAATGAAATAAAATTAGAAATTAGTAGAGGAAATTTTGAAAAAATGTTTCAAATATATGGAAATTAGACTCTGCTAAAACTGTCAAAAAACAAGAAAAATTAGAAAACATTTTGGAACAAAAGACACTGAAAACATAATGTGCCAAAACTCATTGGGTACAACTAAAACATCACTTCAGAGAAAAATGTTTAGCGGTGATATAGTTCAGATGTTTGTTCCCTCCAAATCCATGTTGAAATGTGATCCCCATAGTTGGAGGTGGGTCCTGGTGGGAGATCTCTGCATCATAAGGGCTGATTCCCCATGAATGGCTTGATGCCCTCCCTGTGGTTATGAGCTCATCCAGGATATGGTTGTTTAAAAGAATCTGAACCTCTTAATCTCTCTCCTGCTCGCTCTTTAACCTGGTGCACCTTCTCCCCCTTCATCTTCTGCTATAATTGTAAGTTCCTTGAGTCTTTCACCAGAACCAGATGCCAACACAATGCTTCCTGTACAGCCTGCAGAACTGTGAGCCAAAATAAACCTCTTTTTTTATATATAAATTACCCAGCCTCAGAGATTCCTTTATAACAACACAAATGGACTAAGATAAGATGTAATTACTTATTATAAAAAAGGAGAAAGATCACAAATCACTAATTTAACATTCCACCCTCAGACACTGGAAAAAGAAGAGCAAATTAAACCTAAGATAAGCAGAAAGATGGAAACAATAGAGATTAGAGATGATCTTAATGATGTTAAGAATAAACAATTTAAAAATGAACAAGACCAAACATTGGTTATTTGAAAACATCAGAAAAATTGGCAAAGTTTTAGCTAGAATGGATCAAGAAAAAAGAGAGATTTAAATTAGTAAAGTCAACCTTCCAGAAAAATAAAATTCTGTGAACAACTGTATGCTAACAAATTATGTATCTTAGATAAAATACACAAATTCCTAGAGAGACACAAAATACCAAAACTGACTCAAGAAGAAATAGAAAATCTAAATAGAACTATGTCAAGTAAAGAGGCTGAGTTAGTAATTAAAAATTCCTCACAAAGGAAAACCTAAGGATGACTTTACTTGTGAATTCTATCAAACATTCAAAAAGTCCCCAGATTCTGGAGAGGAGTGTTTATGAATTCTGTATCCTTGTTCTGAGGGCTAGTCCAGTTAAAGATGTTCAGAATTTTTTTTTTTTTTTTTTTTTTTGAGACGGAGTCTCGCTCTGTCGCCTGGGCTGGAGTGCAGTGGCCGGATCTCAGCTCACTGCAAGCTCCACCTCCCAGGTTTACGCCATTCTCCTGCCTCAGCCTCGGAGTAGCTGGGACTACAGGCGACCGCCACCTCGCCCAGCTAGTTTTTTTTGTATTTTTTAGTAGAGACGGGGTTTCACCGTGTTAGCCAGGATGGTCTCGATCTCCTGACCTCGTGATCCGCCCGTCTCGGCCTCCCAAAGTGCTGGGATTACAGGCTTGAGCCACCGCGCCCAGCCGAGAATTTTTTTTTTTTACTAAGAAAAAAGAGAACATAAATCACAAAAGTAGAAAGTGCATCACTTTAGAGAATGCTGTGTTGTTTTTTCCTTCCTGCTTAGATATGCTTTAGGTTTTTGTCATTTACATAAGGGACACTCCCTACACTGGGGCCTTTCTTGGCCTCTGTCCTTTCAAAGAAATTACTCAAATTTTTTTCAAGTCTGTAACACTATTCAATCAATGGAATAAATCTTTATTGGTGACCTTTTTATTTGCCAGCCACTAAAATGAAAAGACAAATTGGATAAGTACCTCAACATAGAAAGTTAACAATTACATGGGGAGACAGACTAATAGTGATCACAATCATGCTACTTTAATAGCAGCTGAAACATACCCAAGGTTCACTGGAGGTGAGGCACTGTGCTCAGTGCTGTATATCCATGGTTTTCTTTAACGTTTTCCAGCTATTCTGACTCCTCTTATCCTCCCTGGACATGTGAGGAAACAGAAGCATGAATGCTCCACTGCTGTCTGAAGACCAGACTCCTCCCAGCACACACCTGGTGTCCTGTGTCATTACCATGGTATCCCTTGGAAACTTGAGTGTGTAGATGAGAAGCCATGATAACTTTGTTTTTTATCTCTTCTATTTCCTGGTTTTATAGTTTTAAAACTAGGGTTTTGTTCAGAGGAACTCATCTTTTCCTTTGGACTTCACTCCGTCCTTAATGATCATAACGTTATTGTGATCTGTCACTCATTTTCCAGCATGTGACATGGCTATTCCTCTTATTATATTCAAATATTTGTACCTCTATTAATATTTAGAAGTGCCTTGCAAAGCATGTAAAAACAAAAATATTCAAAACCATATGGTTCAAAAGCCTTAAAAGTGTGTTAGAATCTAACTGGAAACTTGCACTATGCTAGCCAGAAAAAGAAAGAAAGAAAGAAGAAAGAAAGAAAGAAAGAGAGAGAGAAAGAGAGAAAGAAAGAAAGAGAGAGAGAGAAAGAGAGAAAGAGAGAAAGAGAGAAAGAGAGAAAGAGAGAAAGAGAGAAAGAGGAGAGAGAGAAAGAAAGAAAGAAAGAAAGAAAGAAAGAAAGAAAGAAAGAAAGAAAGAAATCTCCTTTTCCTTAATCTTTCCACTTGAAAATTCTGACAACTATAAAGTCTAAAATTAATTATTTGTCATTGATTCTCTGGTAACTGGAGTTTTCAAGGCCACTAGAAACAAGGAACAAGCCAACCTTGCTTCTTGAATATACTAGTTAAACCCATGACTACACCCGGGATAACATATCATTGAGTTTCTCATGACCACATTGATCCAGGGGTTTCCAGTATATCTCATGATTGGTCTGAACAGCATCACTAGTGGCATCACAAAAATGTATATTTTAATACTACACACCAGTTTTAAAATTTAAATCAACAGGAGAGTCCTGACTATATCCTTTTTCTTACCCTAAAGGTTTCTAAGGAGATGCAGATACATAGCTCAGGTTGGGCTCCACTGGATAAGGCAAAAATGGTGGGTCTTAACCTCTAGGTGGGTCTTTCTAGAGGATAGATCCAACTCATACCTGGTTAGATCAATTTTTCACCTATCAGTACATCAGCTGACTCCAGAATCTTTGTTTCTGATACTCCTTACACAAAAAGTTCTCCAAATGTTGTCCACAGACAAGTAGGGAAACCAAGACACCTGCAGGAGATTCATCAGATCAAAATTAATTTCAAAATGCCACTAAGTAATTACTTTTCTTTTTCTCTATGCTGATATTTACACTGGTTATACAAAAACAATAGTGGGCAAATTGCTAGTGGCTTTGCACAGTAAGAATAAACTATACTAATGTTATTGAATTCTACACTACTACACATTCACAGTAAAAAAAAGAACCAGTTTTATCAAGAATGTCTTTGATGAAAAGTTATAATTATTTATCTTAATAAATATTGACCCTATGACCATGTATTTGTAACATTCTGTGTGATGGAATGGAATGTATACATAAAGCACTTCTGCTGCATACTAAAATATGATAGTTGTCTCAAGGAAAAATATTTGGGCAATGATTTGAGTTACAAGCTAAACTATCTATATTTTATATGGAACACAAGTTTTACTTTAGAAAACAACTGACAATAGAAAAGCATGGATTATTAAAACAGAAATTAAAACAGAAGCAGTATTCCTGTTCCTCCAACACTAACTGAAATAATAATAATAATAAACCAGAAGCATTTGGGAGAAATTTTCCCAAAAATAAATTGAGTGAAACTGTCATTTCAAGGACAACAAATTGCAAATTGCAATATTCGTCACGGATAATAGAATTTGAGCTCTAAAGTAGAAGTCAGGATTTTGCATTATGGCTTGAATCTGCCACCATGAGCTTGACAGCTTCCTGATATTTAAAGACTTCTGATGAAATTGATGGTGCCGTTAATGCATGTGCTCCTCGATGTTGCGTAATAACCTCAGCTAACACTTGGAAGATCTGTATAAACCAGTATTTTCCAAATACCTAGTACATGAGACTACAAAATCAAACACGGGCATAGATCTATTCAAACTTCACAATATGCAAATAAATCTTAATTTAACAAAGTATGAAAACTTTATTAATATGGTTTCATATTCTACATTGCAAATAACCGTTAAGAAACTATTCTTTGTAAAATATAGGTGTATAAAATTTGGGTGTGATTTTAGAGAACAAAATCTATCTATATCTGAAAATACAATTAAAATGCTTCTTCCTTTGTACATGTGTGAGCCTGAGTTTCCTTTATACTTCAACCAAAATATCCCATGACAAGAAAATAAATGCATATTTGAGAATCCAACACTATTTTATAAAGCTGGACATTACAGATGCCTGTAAAATGATAAAAATGCCAATCTTTTCACCATATTTTAATATTTGAAAGATACTTATTTTTAATTAAATATATTATTTATATTTATCAGTAATAGGTATATTATTGATTTTTAAAGTTGACAAACATTTTTAAAAGTTCTGTAGTATGTTTTAATTCATAATATGATAAATATTGACAGACATTACCTACATAAAATCTCCTTGAGGGTCCCTGGTAACATTTTTAGACTATAAAGGGCTCCTGATACCAAATAAACTTGAGAATCATTCTATGATATTTATTTGTCCTTTGTGTTTTCATCATTATAAAAAGGGAGAATGGTTCTTTGTCTATCCTAAGATAAATTGAAACTCGTTTTGTGTTTACAGGCATGTTGGATACTGCTCTAAAAACATAAGGCTTAGATTTCCTGGGATGATATTACTTTCATTGCCTTTAAAGATGCATTATCAATACATTGTCAGAGATGTTCTTGTTCCAGCTCCTCTCACAGAAAGGAGCAAGGGATGAAATAGGAGGAAATTGGAAGGGAAAAATTTCTGTTCAGGTCTATCAAAGTTACTACTTACTGCCAGAATATGTGACTTTTATTCTTCTTTACATATTTTCATGCTATGTGCTCTGGTTGGACTCTTCTCTGCTTGCATCTCCATTTGAATAATACTTCTCATCTTTTAAAGACCAAGTTAAAGAAATTTTCCCTGATGTTGTTGCCTTCTCCTCCCTTGTATGCTGCTTTAACAACACATACATTCTTATTTAATAGCATTGATTCCAGGATATTGTCCTTGGAATTATGAGTTTAGTGGTTACAGAGTTCTCAAGTACCAAGGCCAATTTGCAAAAAAATTAGCTATAACTAAATTGAATATACGTCACAATAGACATCTTACTCAATTGCCTAGAATTTAATAAGCATCTCCAGGTAATTTCAATCAATTCAAGAGTTTTCCTGTTCAATTCTGGATTTTCTATCTTTCTTTTGTGCCCTCTGGTTTGGAGTAAAGCCTGTGCTCAGGATGTGGCAAGGACCTTTTAGGGAAGTGGTTTGACGATCCAGGACTTTCACCTAGGTTCTGCTAAACCGTACAACATGGATGCCATGGTTTAATAACAAGGGCAAGTTTGTTACAGTGCTGCAGGTCGGAACTGTTATAGAAATTGGCTATAAAATAAGTAGGGTACATAAAAGTAGAAAGTAATAGAGTATACAGACACAAGAAGGTGTATATTAGAGTTTAGTTTTGATGAATGAGGGACTAGCTACAAATTTGGGTTTGTAAACTTAAAATTAAAGAAAACCCCAATTTTGAGATCATGTCAGCTGCCTAGAGAAAAGCAAACTGTAGTTCTAGTGGTGATTATTTCAGACTCTGCATCTTAGTAATTGCAACTCTGCAAGTATGCAGTATATGGACTTACTGCAATCTACAGAAAATGATTCATTCTGCAACCTCTATGTAATAAAAGGGATAGAATTGACTTTGAAGTGGCGAATCTTGTTATAAATTGAATTCTTCTGATCAAGTAGCTTTTGGTCATTTAGAATTCACTTTGAATGTGTCCTACGTATTCCCATAAAATACAGAAACCTGGATGTCACTGTAACCTTAGGGAAAAAATTGTGCACTGAATAAAATTGTGATTTAGCAATTTTTCTTATTGTTCCACAATCACAGACACATTCTGTAGAGAAAGGCAGTGAATGTGAGACTCACCTGTCTCCTTTCAGCTCTTCAATCAGGTAGGCATTTTGGAAAACATCAGTTTTCTAGGTGGGCCCTTCGATAACTCATTCTGTTCTGAAGACACATTCCCAGCTGATATTCACTCAATGTGTTCACGAAACAAAATTGATTGAAGATACAAGTGGAAAGAAAAGAGGATAGAAAAGAGTGAAAATCACAGAAAGACTTGGCTATTTAGGAAAATCCTTTCAGTTATAAAGGACTGTCAGAATCCAGTGGTTTTCTATTGACCTACCAGACCCAATCTTATTTGCAAATGTAGAATATCTTCAAAATTAGTGTCAACAATAATAAATGCAAAGTGTACAAAATTCCTATGTAGTTGACACATGATCTATAATCTTCTCTCTTTCCTGGTTAACTTTTGCTATAGGACAGCAAAAGTTTAGCCATCCTAAAACCAAGTGGCAGAAGATCACCTCATGTAATAATATTGCTTGTGATTTAGTGCATTGGCTGGAAGACGGCTGATTTGGGACGAGTGTGACTGGGCACCTCTGCCAAGGTAATGCTCTTCCAGGGAATTTTAATCATGCTCCTGGGATGAGCAGACCAGAGCGTGTGTTCATCTCATAGTAATGGCAGAAGTGTGAGAGGTCAAGTGGAAACACATAAGCCTTCTCAAAGTCTCAGCTTGGAAATGACTCCTTATCATTTTCTTCTCATTCTGCTGATCAGAGTAAGTCATTAGACAAAGCCCAAATCAAAGGGTGGGGGAACATTCTCCATTCTCATGGGAGGAAAGCAACATTACACATCAATAGACATAAATACAGGAAGGTGTGAGAAACTACCGCCAGTAACGGAATCTAGAATGTTTGTACGTGCCAAAATGTACATGATTATCCCGAAAGACCACCACTAATAAACACTTTCCACTGAGGGAAATATGTCCCAATACTTTGGAAAACCACAGTACAATTCAATTCCAAATTGACAGAGAAGCTGGTGAGTGTGCCAATACAGACAAGACGGAATACTCTGAAACAGCCCCAAGAGTTTTGGAGAAAAGGACAACAAAAACAAAGCAAAAACCAATAGCCTTATGATACTTGGGACTGATCCAAGTAAAGATCTTATATTTACTTTGGGACACAGTCAGGTAGACAAAGGAGAGCAGAGGGGGCATGGGCCAGAGAGAGCAGCTTCAGAGGGAAGCTCACCTTAAATGACAGAAGGAAGTTAGGAATTCAGCAGTGGAGGTAGAGAAGACAGGACAGACCAAGTTTCACATCAGATTGTCAAAAGAGGGCATGGGCTTTCTAGCAGGTGGGTGTTAGCATTGCAGAAAGAAATGAAAGGCCATGCACAGGTGAGATAGGTGTTTATTTAGCTTTATTGAGCAGCTACAATATGCCAACAGCTTTAAAAACACTTTCAGGTAGATGTTTCGATTCCAAGCCCCTTATGGTAAAGTAACTTAGAATCACAAAACTGTTAGTTTATAAAGCAAAGTATCAGTTCCTATGTGTTGGATTCCAAAGCTCATGGGTTGCATGTAGTGTCAGAGTCCTAGATACAAATCAAGAGTGGCCATCACGAGGATCACCCTTGCCCAAACCTGGGCCTAGAGCAGCAGCTGAATAAGAGACATCTGGAAATCCGTGTATGAACCTAGGATTGGTTTCAACAACACACTCTAGTTAATGAAGTTGATTTTCTATGTTCAAGTCTGATCAGCAACTGTTGGGTCTTGATACTCAGAGTTCTGAGCTGGAGTTTCTATACCCTGTAGAGGGCAGATGGGCAGAACCTTGTAGGGTGTGGGGAGATTAGGTGTAGAGAAGGTAATCCTGTTAGTCTAAATGTGGACAGAAGGATGGTGGGGGCAAAAGTCTAGAAAGATTATTTTATTCCAAAAAGGCAGTCAGAGTAAACTGCAAAGAGAGTTAGTTGGCTTTCAGGTCTTCAGCTAACTAATTCCAGACCTTGTGTCTTGGCTACTGTCTATGTGTCTGTGCTTGTTAGCCACATTTCATCTAAAGATAGAGTGAGTAATGGGCATGAGCATGCAAAGAAATGCTATTGCTATCTCTACATTCTTTTCTCTTTCTCATTAGTCTTCTTGAACATTCATCTCCATAGTCATAATGCACTGTCTCTGTTATTGACTTTTTAAATTTATAAAGCATCTAATTCTTTTAAATTTTAAACCCGATTATTTAGATATGTTTATCTGTCATTATTTGTCTGATCAATTTGTGAAGAGCATATATTAAATTTTAAATAAAACTTTAGATGTATTTACTTCTCAATGAATTTCTGTTAGTTGTCACTCTATAAAATTTAAGTCAGCATTGTTAGAAGCAAGAACCTTTTTAAGCTATAACTTCTTTTTCTTTTAGCCAATATATAATGCCCCTAGTTGTCACTGATACATTTTCTGCCTTGAACTGTATTTCATAAACTTTGATTTTGCTATTTCTGCTTAGCTTTGATTAATCTTTTCCTGTACATCATTTAATACGCATTTTGTTAAACTTTCTAAATCATTTTAAGTGGGTTTTTTAAAGAAAATATATCACCGGATCATTTAATTTTTATAAAATCTAAAAATAAATCAGCTTTTAGTTGACAGATTCAAGCTATTATATTGTAATTAGTTATACTACTACTTATTACTGACACTTTATTTACTAATTTTTTGCACTTTTAAATTCTTTTTCTTTCCCTACTTTCTTTTGAATCATAAAATCTTATGATTCTAGTTTAAATATTATATATTCAGTTTACTTTCACTGATGTTCCTAATACCCTAAGACACAATATCCCTTGTGTACACAATTTTATATATGTCATCCTGCTCACAGCATGCCTTTACCACTGTCTTGCCTTCCTAATATTAATATGGTCTAAAATTTCTGTTTTGGAAAGTTATAGGCTTTTTAAATTTGTTTCTTTCTTCCTTTTATATACAACTGTAATATTTACTAAGTTATTTGAGCACACTTTTTTATACATCTGGCTTCATCTTCCTAGATTTATTTCTCTTCTTATTGGGATACTTCTTCAAAAGTGTTGTCAAAATGTGTCTTTGTGTTGTTAATCTTAGAAGAATTATATGGAAGTTTGATGGTCTCAACACTTTGAAATCATTACTCTATTGTGGAGTGTGGACTTAAGAGTCATTTGTCAACAGAAATATACAAAGGGCCCTTTATGTTCATTTATCTTGAGAACATCATCATGGAAATAAGGAAAGTACCATCAAATCACATCCTGGCATAAGACCTCAACCAAGTAGCAACTATCATTGTTCAATCCCTTTAATGAATAAATGACTTTCAACTCAGGAAGACAGGTTAAAACAAAGATAATGAAGTAAATCAAATGCAGAGGGAATATAATTAATTTTTGTGTGTAAGTACTTATGTTTAACGGGATGTCATGGTTTCAAGATTTATAAGAAAAATATATTTACAATATTTTATAGATTCTGTTTTTTATACTATGTGTTTTGTTTGTTTGCTTTTAAAATTTGATGTATAGGAGTTGTTGAAATGCTTGGAAGACTTTGTTTGTTTGGGGTTTTACATCTACTCTACCAGGCACTTTAAGTGCTAAGAGAAAAAATTATATATGCTATGTTTATGAGTGCTGTTTTTAGATTGAAGATGGGTTTAGATTAATTTATTAAAGGAACTGATTGTTTAAAGGAATGCAATCTGTCCAACTTCTGTTAACAAAACATTGGTCCAAAACTAGGAAAAGAAAATTTACTAATTTTAGACAAAATTACTAATTCTACAAATAGAATTATGATAGATTTGTGCCAAACTTATGAGCTTGAAAAAAGTCTTCAATTTTGTAATATTAATAGATTGAATATAATTTAAAACACAAGTAACTATAAATAAACTCATCATCAGAAAATAAAAGTAACAAACTGACATAAAATGTTTGCTAAATGGTTCTATAATATTTGCAAGAGAGTGTGAACACATACATACAATTATGTACATAGCCACAATATCATGGATAATCTCTCTAAATTTGTGAGCTTTCTTTCAAAAAAAGCAAGAAAATAAACACTAATCCAGGGACTGTTGTAGACTGTAGGTTATCTCATTCCTTCTGTAACTAGCTTGATATTTCTTCAAAATGCAATTTGCTTGTGAAAGGAGACTAGCAATTGAATGATGTCTTGGATTGAATCCCCAGAATCTACAACGAGGAGTGTTCTAAAAATTTCAAAGCACTTTTTAAGTCGTTCAAACCTTAGGTCTTAAGAAGGAAGCAATGAACAAAGACAGACTTAGTTGCATCTTTATGATCTTGGATACCACATTATTTTGTAAATCAGGATCTAAATGTCTTTGTGTAGGATGTCGTTTAGAGAGTTTTCTAAATATTTGGAGCATATTTGGTTTAAAAGTCTCTTCCTTGATATGGAAAGCATCCCCAAATTTATAAATGGAGTCAATGGAGTAGGCAAATGCCTATTTCTCCCACTAAGAACAAATAAAATCTCTGGACATTATATATATACAGTCATCCCTTCAGATCTGGGGGTTTTACATACATGAATTTAACCAACTCTATATAAAAAATACTCGGGGGAAAAAAAAAAAGAATGGGTTGAAGGGAGTGGCCAAGATGGCTGATTAGAAGCAGCTGGTGTGTGCCACTCTCACTGAGAGAAGACAACGTGGCGAGTAAATACTAGATCTTCTGCTGGACACTCTGGGATTCATCAAGGGAACAACTGAACCCACAGAGAACGGAGACGAGCGAGACAGGATGACCGCCCAGGAGTGGCCCGGAGCCAGGGGAGCCTCCCCCATTCCTGGTGAATGAGAGTGAGAGAGAGTCCTCGGGGACCCACGTGTGTGCCATGGACCCTTGCAACCCTAGGCTCAGGAGGTCCCCTGTGAGCCCGTCCCGCCAGGACCTTCAGAGGTGCAGAGTTCCGTGGGGCCTGGGCAGAGCCGCCACTCAGGCACGTGTGCCGTCCTGGGAGCCTCGGGTTCTTGGGGGTCCCGGCATTAGTGGCTGCAGCAGGGAAGGTTAGGCTCCCTTGCACACCCCCAGGAAAGGGGCCGAATCTACGGGGCTGAGCCACGACTGACTACCGGCCTTGCCTCCACTGCACCTCACAGGATAAGGCTCAACGGCCTGAGACTCCAACCCCTCCCCACCGGGGCTCTAGGGCTAGCAGCAGCTCTGCACCTCCCTGGGACGGAGCTCGCCCAGGGAGAGAGGGGCAGGCCACTGGGCAGGCCACTATTTCGGCTGTCCTCCAGCCCTCGCCAGTCTTGTCCTCAGGCTCTGGAGGGTGCACGGTGACTAGTGACTGGCGTGGACCCCAGGGCAGCGCAGCTGCCCCACGGAAAAGCGACCAGACTGTTCTGGACGTGGATCCCAGTTCCGCGTGTTCCTCACGGGGCGGGGCCTCCCCACCGGCGACTGGTGCCCCGCCTGAAGACCTCAGGCAGAGGTGGCTCTGCATTTCTCGGGAGGAAATCCCAGAAACTGCCCACATCCCCTCTGCCATTGCAGCAGCAGTGGTTCTGCCCCAACCACCCTCAGGCTGGGGAAGAACAAAGGGCCTGGTCACCGGGCTGGCACCTCCAGCACACCCCAGCCCAATACAGAGAGAAGAGCCTAGGCTGTCTTCCCTGTGAGCCCCCACACCCTGCCATTCTCCAGCAGGCGGGCCCCCCACGTCAGGACTACAGATGAGCCGCCCGACCCCCGGCTGAGCACACCCACTGGAGCGCTTCTGAGTTTCCCTGGAGAAGGGCTCCCAGAGGCAACTGATGGTTCCTCTGCCACTGCCACAGCCACAGTAGAGGTCCTGTTGCTGCTGCCCTTGGTCTGGGCAGAAACGAAGGGCCCAAGGGTTCTCCTCTAGCACGCCACAGTCACCACAGGGAAAACCCATGGTCTCCTCCCCGTGAGCCCTCCACCCCTGCCCTTCACCAAGCAGAGCCCCTAGCTAAGGCCAGCAGACAGTGGTCCCGGCCCCTGGCTGAACATTCCCTGTAGCAGAGGCTCTGTGTTTCTCTGAGGTGGCCTCCCAGAGGCCATTGAAGGGCCCTCTGCCACTGCCACTGCAGCAGTGTTGCGCTTGCTGCCCTCGGGCTAGGGAAGGAGCAAAGAGCCTGAGGGCATTAACCACGCCTCCAGCAAGCTGTGGTTTCCTTGAGGAGAAGAGGCCGGTCTGTCTTCCCCTAGACCCTCCTGCCCCACTGTTTCTCACCAGGCAGGGCCCCTGGTTTGGGGCTACCACACAGCCACCCTATCCCGCAAAGGCTGCACTGATTCGTGGTGGCTCCACATCTCCCGTTTGAAGAATTTTTTAATTACCATTAAATTGTGGTTTGCTCAACTTCTTAAATCTGTAGGTTTATGTCTCTTGCTCTCTGGCTCTTCCCTCTTTCTCTTCTCCTTTTGGACACTAGTATTAGATCTTTTGTTCCATAATCTCTGATGGATGTGGTTTGGATCCTGTTCCCTCCCAAATCTCACATCAAATGGTAATCTCCAACGTTGGAGGTGGTGCCTGGTGGGAGATGATCAGATGACGGGGGCAGTTTCACACGAGTGGTTTAACACCATCCCCTTTGGTGCTGCTCTCGGTTATTGAAAAGTGTGCAGCACCTACCTGCCCGCCTTGTTCTTGTTCCAGTGGTGTAAGATATGCCTACTTCCCTTTCACCTTCCACCATGATTGAAAGTTTCCTAAGGCCTCCCCAGAGGCTGTCATACTTCCTGTGCAGCCTGAAGAACTGTGAGCGTGTTAAGCCTCTTTTCTTTATCAATTACCTAGTCTCGGGTTTTTTAGGCAGTATGAGGCTGATGCTCTGTTTCTTCACTCTGTCTACTTTTTCTCTGCTTTTCAGGTTGGTTGGGGTATTTTTGTTGTTCTGTCTTCCAGTTCATTGCTTATGTTCTCTGTCTCCTTCATTCCACTGTTGAGACAATTCATTGATTCTTTTTAATCTCAATTATTGTATTGAAAATTGAAAACTAAAAATTTTTAAAATTTTCATTTGGTTCTTCTTTATGTCTTCAATTTCGTCAATTTATTTGCTGAGACTTTCTCTTTCTTACTGAGACTAAATTATTTTTTCATTTATGTCAAGCATGTTTGTAAATAGTTCACTATTTGCATGATGGCTGCATTAAAAGCTTTGTCAGATAATTTTAAAATTATTGCCGCGTTGCCACGTTGGTTTTTTTTTGTTGTTGTTCTTTTTTAATCTATGATTTTTTTTTTTTTTCTCATTGTGTTGAAGAACTTCCAAGTACTTGGTAGGACCTGTGATTCTTCAACTGAAACCTTGACCTGCTAGGTGTTATGTTGTTGAGAGGCTGGCTCTTATTTAGTCTTTCTGTTTAGCTGGCTTCCCCTGAAGTCACTGCAGGATAAAGGTCTGTACCACTCAGTGCTGCCAGGTAGGATGGAGACCCAGATTCTTCTCTTGCCTCTGTTGACACAGGGAAGGGAGAGTACTCCTTTTACTGCTGGTGGGTGGTGGGAATGCCGGCTTTCCTCTAGATTTCCACTGATACCTCCCTGTCATAGAAGGGAAGAAGCATCTTATTACTGGTCCCCACATGACCTACACTTTCTTCACAAGAGGGATGGCCTCATTACCCATGGGCAGTGCTGAACGTCCTGGCTTTGCACTTGGCTTCTGATGACACTACCCAGGGAGGAGAGGAAGGAATGCCTCATTACTGCAGAGTGAGCAGGCAAAGGAGTCCATGCTCCTCCCCTGGTATCCACAGACGCCTTGGTGATGGTTGGGTGAGAAGCGGCCCGGGGCCCTGTAATTGTCCGGTAGAGTTAAAAGTCTCAGCTCTTTTGGGGTCTTCGTTGTTATCCCCTCATCACTCTCCTGGTGTGGGGTTCAGGCACTTTGATGGAGCCTGACAAGAATGGAAGTATCGGTTTTCCATTTAGACTTTGCTGGATTGAGTGGCCATGGGACTGCAATTTTCTGAACACTCTGGTGTTCAGCTGGAGAAGAGTGGTCATTTTCAAAAAGTATTCTGTCTTACTAGGTTGTTTCTTTTGAGCGCAAAACGGGGGTTATCTTTGGCAGAACTGAAGTCCAGGGATCTTACCACCATATTGTTCTCTGAGTCTCAGGGTCACTGGCTGGTATGCCTTCTCCTCTATACCTTTTGGAGTCTTCTTTTTCTTCTTCTGCTTAAATAATGTATATGATATTCAGAGCTTTAATTGTTCTTCACAGTGGGAATGGGATAAAATACATCTATTCTATCCTTTATGGCAGTAGCATATCCTGTAGCAACATTCCTGGTATGTGCTGGGTTGCGTTTCTTTTGATGTTTTCAAGATTACTTATTTGCCATTGGCTTTTGACAGTTTGATATGCTATGTCTAAGTATGTATCTCTAAATTTATCCCACTTGGAATTTGTTGAGCTTGTTAGATGTGTAGAGTAGTGGTTTACTTCAGATTTTGGAAGTTGTCAGCTATTATTTCTTGGAAAACTTTTTCTGCTCTTTTCTTTCTCTCTTCTTCTGGAACTACCAGTAGGCTTATACTGATATGATTGATGGTGTCCCACATTTCTATAGGTGTTCATTTTTCTTCATTATGTGTTTTTCTGTTCTGCAAACCAAATAATTTCAATGAACCTATCTTGAAGTTTGCTGATTCTTTCTTCTATTAACTCAAATATGCCATTAATCTACTCTAGTGAATTTTTTATTTTAGTTATTGTACTTTTTAATTACAGAATTACTGTTTTTTTAAATAATTTTTTTCTATTGAAAATTGCTTTGGTGAGACATAATTCTCAACATTTTGTTTAATTCTTTAACATGGTTTCTGCTAGCTCTTTGACCATATTTAGAAATCTGATTTAAAGTCTTTGTCTAGTAAATCCAACATCTGTACTGCTTCAGAAACAGTTTCTATTGACTACTCTTTCTGTTGCAATTTATTTGTTTATTTATTTATTTATTTGTGACAGAGTCTCACTCTGTTGCACAGACTGGAGTGCAGTGGCGCAATCTCAGTTCACTGCAACCTCCGCCTCACGGATTCAAGTGATTCTCCCATCTTAGCCTCCTGAGTACCTGGGACTACAGGCATAGGCCTCCACGTTTGGCTAATTTTAGTATTTTCAGTAGAGATTGGGGTTTCACCCCATGTTGGCCAGACTGGTCTCAAATTTGTGATCTCAGGTGATCCACCTGCCTCGGCCTCCCAAAATGTTGGGAGTACAGGCATGAGCTGCTATGCCTGGCTTGTTCTTTCTTTTTATTTTCTTTATTTTTTGTGTGTGAGGGGTCATATTTTCTTGTTTCTTTGCGTGTATTATAATTTTGTGATAAAACCTGGACATTTTAAATGATACTGTGTGACAACTCCGAAAACAAGATTCTCTCCCTTTTTCTAAGATTCTTGTTTTCATTGTTGTTGCTACTTTTTGTTTGTTTAGTGATTTTCCTAGACTAACTCTATAAAGTCTGTATTCCTCTTCATGAGTGGCCACTGAAGTTGTTTTTGGTTATCTTAGTGGACACATGATTATTAGACAGAGATTTTCTTACAAGTTTGGGATGTTGAAATCTTCCAGTCATTGCCAAAAGGCTTTTATGTATGATGGGGCACACCTTCAACATGGTGGCAATTTGTAGCCCTGCATAGTCTTCATATCCTGCTTCTGCAAAACCTCAAGGGCATCCAGAGATAAGACATGGTCTCCTCAGGTCTTTTTCTGGGCATGTGCACAACCTAGAACATGTGCAGAATCTTCTAGATCCCCAGGGATATGCTGGAGCTTTTTAAAGCTCCCTATGTACATGTCTTTTCCTAAGTATTCATTTTAAGATTTCCGGCCAGAGTCTTACTTGCTCCAACTAATACCACAGCTAAAGCCGCTGATACATTCAACAATCACTGCTGATTGTTTTAAAAAATGCATTGGTGATAGGACTTTTCTTACTGACAAAACACCAAGTCAGGTTAAATAATAGTAAGAACTGATAATGGGGTTTTTCCAGGGAGGTGCCAGAGAGGTCACATAATGAAAACATTTTTTGGATGAGATATTTTGAAGTGTCCCAAACCTAGTATGTTTTCTCTCTTGACTGCTAGGTCACTGGTATTCATAGTTACCGTGGTTGCAAGGTTGCTGGTTTTCAGGGATACTATAGACCTGGAAAGAATAAAGAGAAGGAAGACAGTTAAAATGCTACAAAGTTCACTGCCGTTACTGAGATTCAGCATTTTTCTTAAATAAACTCTTCTTGAATTGTTGCAAGTGTTTGGTTATTGTCAGAGTTATGAAAGAGTTGACATTACTAATTTTTCCTATTTTTATTGTGGCTTTTCTGGAGAAATGGTTTTTTGATAGTCATTATTCCATAATTCCATAAATACCACTCTCTCAATAAAATATTTTTAAACCAGAATCTTTAATTTTGTGATGTAGCTTTACAGAAAATTTGAAGGGCTTTCTAATATTATAAGAATGTAATTTTCTCTTCTATAATTTCCTTACTTTCTTCTCATCTACAATTTGTAAAGCTTTTTTTTATCCTCTTGTAAATAGCATGAGACAATTATGTATTTAAGCATATATTAAAGTGGCTATAGCATTTTGGTTTCTGATGATGATGATCAGCATAGACTGCTAATACTTAATTCTCTGAAATTAACCTCGGAGAAACAACGGTAACAACAACAGAAAACAGAGAGAAGGCAAGGGAGGCTTTACCTGGCAAACTTGTAGAGGCATCTCAGACACCAAGAGTGAGTGCGTGCGTTTATTTATTTATTTATTTTAGACAGAGTCTCACTCTGTGGCCCAGACTGGAGTCCAGTGGCACCATCTAGGCTCACTGCAACCTCTGCTTCCTGGGTTCAAGCAATTCTCCTGCCTGAGCCTCCTAAGTATCTGGGACTACAGGCACACGCCACCACACCCGGGTCATTTTTGTATTTTTTTAGTAGAGATAGGATTTCACTATATTTGTCAGGCTGGTCTCGAATTCCTCACCTCAGGTGATCCACCCGCTTCAGCCTCCCAAAATGCTGGGATTACAGGCATGAGCCACTGCGCCTGGCCAACATCAAGAATTTAGTAACAAGAACAGAAAGTAGACTGGGAGATCTTAAATTCTGGTATTGTACCTCACTGTGTTATATTGGGAAGTTCATTGACAACCTTTTTGCCACTGACAGGAGAAACCCCTTCCTTCCTTCCTTCCTTCCTTCCTTCCTTCCTTCCTTCCTTCCTTCCTTCCTTCCTTCTTTCCTCCCTCCCTTCCTTCCTTTCTTCCTTCCTTCTTCTCTGCCTTGCCTTGCCTTGCCTTGACTTTCCCTTCCCTTCCCTTCCCTTCCTTTCCTTTCTTTCAGACAACGTCTCACCCTGTCACCCAGGTTAGAGTACAGTGGTGCAATCATAGCTCATTGCAGTCTTGAACTCCTAGTCTCAAGATCCTTCTGCCTCAGTCTCTCGAGTAGCTGGGACGGCACCTGCTGGCTAATTTTTGTATTTTTTTTTTTTGTAGAGACAGAGTTTCATGGTTTCCAGGCTGGTCTCAAACTCCTGGCCTCAAGCAATCCTTCTTTCATGGCCTCCCAAACTGCTGGTATTACAGGCATGAGCCACTGCCCCGGACCAAGACTTACTGTACCTTTCCTTCCTTCTTTTCTTTTCTTAATTTCATTTCATGTATGTATGTATGTATGTATGTATTTATTTCCTTTCTTTGTTCTTTCATTCTTTCTTCCCATCTTTCTGTCTTTCTTTTCTGCCTCTCTTTCTTGGATTTGAAATTGCAACTTCATTAATTTATTCAAAACTTTTTTTTTACTTTAACTAATTCTGTCTGGATAAAAAGAATTCTACTACCCCAAAACAAGTTGCAAACAACTTTTCTCAACCAATCTCTTGACTGCCCTATAAAATGCTTCATTATTTTTCCACTTTTGTGATATGTATTAGCAACCACTCTGCCAATATTACAATGTCTTTTCTTCCTGAATTCTTCTCACTGGATGTAGCAAATGTTTCGTCCGATGACTTTCCTGTCTATTTGAGAAGTCACATGGTTAGTCTTCTGTAAATTTGTATTTAGTTAAATATTTAATTAATTTAATATAATAATTTAATATTTAATAATTTTATTTAATTATTTTTTGTTGTTGAAGTGACAATTTGTTGCATACTTGTTACATTTCTGGTAGAGTTTTAGGCACTGAAAATACAAAATTGAGCAAGATAGACATGTTCCTTGCTCAAATACACTTCAGCCTAGTAGGGAAGACTGATGACCAAATGATTCTATCAATTATAGTGAGGAATCTGATAATACTTGCTTCGAAGGGAGAAGGAAGAGAGTGTGAGATTCAGCACATGTTCTAGGCTCTTGGTATACTATATAACTCTCTTTGTCCTCCTATTTATCCTAAAATATCATCTTATGCCTACTTTTCCTTCTTGTAACCTTTTTTTCTTTTCCTTTCAACCCATGGAAAAAATGTATAGGCTCAGAATTTAGAATTGGAAAGGCACTCAGAAACCAGATGTCTTCATTTTAGAGTAGAAAAATACAAAAACAAAAACAAGAGTGAGGTGACTTGCTCAAGATCCCACAGCTAACCAAGAACAGAACTGTCTTCTAGGTTCTTCCACTCATCAGACTCCAGCCGTGTGTTCTTGTCCTCTGTTGTCTGAGCACTAGCGTAGCATAATGTGGACTTACAATTTATTTGATGTGCACCATTCTTCCTCCTCATCGTTAGTTTTTCATCATGTGTACATCCTTCAGTTGAACTAGAAGCTTCCTGAGCACAGGAACATACTTTTTTTTCCTTCTTTTTAACATACCAATCTACAGGAGAGTTTCTTCCTTCCCTCTGGGGTTTTCCAGTTTTCAGGAAGATTTAGATTTTCTCCTAGGCTTAATACTTACTTGGGAAAACGATTTACCCTCTTCAGTTTCAATTTCCTCATCTGTAAAGCAGAGATAATAAAAAAACTTAACATAGTATTTTTTGTTCTTATTTTTGTAAATGAGATCATACATGTGAAGTTTGTTGTTTAATGCCTGATGTTCGGTAAGTGATCAATGATTATCAGTGAAATCTGTTGCTGTCATTTAATGAATCCTTTGCTCATTAGAGGTTTATCTTATGTAATGGGAACCAGTTCTTTATGTCATTTTGTTATTAAATTCCAGCTTATTCTTCTTTGCAGTCCTCCCAGTTGCAATTAATTATGTGTTTCTTATTAGTTACCAAGATTTTTCTTGAGCTTATATTAATTCATATACTTCATTTTATCTATGTTGGATTTCCAGATTAAACCATAAGCAATTCAAGGTCAGAAATTATAAATTATTCATCTTAGCATTGTTTCAATATCTACCTAGTATTTTTTACAAATGGGTGCTACGTAAATGCTTCCATAATAAGAGCATGTTGTAATTCATTTGTTTAGTCATCCATGAAACATTCATCAAGCACCAACATTGTACCACTCTTTGTACTACTATTTATTACAGAATTATTAAAATAAAGAATACTGATGAATTGTTTTAAATAAATCAATGGACAAATTAATAATAAAGTCTAATTCTGTAGACTCAAGGTAATAGCTAAATATCAAACTCAGTTCTGCCTCTAAAAGGTGGCAGTGGTTTGAGATCAGAAGGTGTCTGAATTTGACTTCCCATCTCCACTATCTACAGAGCTGGCAATGACTGAAGAATATACAAAGCATGTCACACCTCTCTGGAATGAGACGTGAAATACTCATGGAAGATGAAGGCTCTCCAGAGCTAGTTCAAGCCATTGCAGTAATCAGGGAAACAAGCTAGTTATCACCTTTGCGATGTCATCTAGTCTTGCCTACTGTGGTAGAGAACCTCCTTGCCTGCCTAGTGTATTCAAAGCTTTTAATAAACATTAAATTGATCTCCCTCTATAAAAACTAAATTCTCCTGGCTGGAGAGAAAATCCATAAATCACAAAAACAAACTAGGAAAATAGATGAAAAAGAGAAAAAAACCCTTCTTTGAATGTCTTAAAACACCTTCTTGTATTTCACCTCTGTGGCTGTTTCAATTTTGTGTTCATCTCTGGTTATTGGCCCGTGAGGTATCGGTTTTACAATTTTTGCTAAGGCCATGTGTCAGCCTTTCCAGTGTCGGCTTAGAAATCTTAGAAATTATTTAAGAGAAGAATTATCTTGGGAAGCATATCTTCAATTTAGACCCGAAAATAAACAAGAACGGGGTGGGGGCAGCCTTATCAAAAGCAAATCGCTCTTAACTGCCTAGCAAGCCTACGCAGAAAAGGCTCTTTTGTACATCTCCCATACAGACTCTTTTTCTCTGTTTATCTTACTTCCATTTTTTGTTACATGACTTTCTCACAGCTTTTTATGATGGGCATATGTGTATATTTAAAATGTGCTAACGCATACTTAAACACCCCAATGTGTTACATTGTGATATGCATTCAAAGCGTCATTAAAATAGCGACAACAAAAGGCTAACTACTAAAAAAGTCCCAAATTTCAGAATTAGCTAGGTTTTTTTGAACTGGTGTTCTCTTCTGGCAGTAAGTAAGAAACACACCAGGAAAATATTAATGCTTGCAGGATCTTCTCCTGTCAGATGAATGTGCCTTTCTCTTTGTCCTATTGATTTACAGGTGCTGAAAAAGGGGGACACATTTCAAGGCGTACAAGTAACAATAGCTCCCGTGAAGAAGCTTAGTTTCAGAAAGCCTTTCTGGATGAAGTCTAGGTCAAATTCTTCCCCTTGTGTGTTTCCATTGGGCTTCCTCAGAAAGCGGTGACAGGCACATTGTCAAGCTGACCTTGGCCTTCTTTTGTCTTTGGGTCCTTGTCATTCAACGAAGACTTCATTCCCAATTGCGGAGATGAGGTCTAGGCAGCAGCAGGGAAGAGAATGGCAAGCCTGAGAGGAAGCCCTTTTGTCCCCTTTTGTTAGGAGCAGGCAGGGAAGAAATTAACTTCCTTACTTGTAGAGTGCAAATGGTAATGATGACTTCCATTAGAGTGTTGTTATAAAGAATACTGGGAAGGGATTGTAAATTCAATGAGAAATGTTTATTAATTAAATGATAACAAATGTTGCTTAGAAACTGGCAGTGTTTTCTTGGTTGGCAGGACAATGGGGTCATTTTTTTCTTCTCTTGGTTTTGTAAGATTCACTGTTAGCAAGGAAATATTTGACTCTTCCTTTTGTCAATTTATTTTTCTATCCCTATGGAATGCAACTCTCAATGGTAGGGGCCAATGACATAGTCTGACTTATCATATATGAAAGGAGCACCTTCAATGCCAAGGACAAGCACACAGAGCTCCCTGGAGACCCAGAGGCCACCCGAGGGCAGGGGCCCTGCCTCCGTGATGACTGGAGATGGCTTTCATTGCAGGGCCATCTGCTGAGAGTAGTTCACCGGCAAAGCACCACCCTCTGCTTCCTGGGGACTGAGAAATGGAAGACCACAGCATACAAGATTTCATCGTAATAGAGTAGATCATGCCCCATTAGTCAGATGTTAAGGTACAGGGAGATATTATTGAAACTGTGAGAATTTTATTTACAAGGAAAATGCAGACCTAGCCAACACCCGAGGTTTAGAGAGTGCTTTACAGCCAGGACACAGCCTCTTCAAGGCAAGGGGAGTCAACGCTTGGCAGAGACTGTTTTAGAAGTTTTTGTGTTCGTCTCTGGTTATCAACCCATAAGGCATTACTTTGCAATTTTTGCTAAGGCCATGTGACAGCCTTTCCAGAGACCCTGACCATCGAAACTGCTTCCCTGGTCCATCCTTCTGCTCTCTGTAGTGTCACCTTTCCTGTGCCTGCCTCACCGTCCACTTTCTGTGTAACTCCTAACCAGCTGCTCCTCACCTCAGGCCTCCTACGAACTGGTCCTTGTGCTGGCTTCTTAGAATACTGCAGCCAACATTTGCAGAGCGGGATAGTTCTCTCCTATTCATGCCAACTATCAGTTTCACCCATGCCCCCTCCCCTCACCGCCCCTCCACTACTTCTCCTTTCCCATCTCCTCATTTCTCCTAAGCCTGGATTGTTTTTTCTGACTCCTGACCACTGACTCTTGGCTTCCTGAATTTGGCTATTACTTTCTTGTTTGATGTAAACTTGGAGAATATCCTCTCCAGGAGTTTCCTCATGAGCAGTCCCAACCAATAGAAAGCAGAATGGAAGGTGGCACAACCAATTCATGGGCCCCCAGGAGGGACTGAGGCTGCTGGCCATGAATTTTCCAGAATATCCAACCCCTTATATTTTCCAAGAAGTTCATTTTGGATGCCAGAGACTTTCTCCTTGGCTACTTCGTAGCATTAGCTCTTAGTTTTCAGGAAGGATGCTTTGCGTTATTTACTCTAGGACACATTGGAAAGATCACGGATGGAAGAATTAGACCTATGTTCAAATCTGATAAATTGATGCCATAGCTACCTGAGCCTGATCCTCTTTACTTTAAAGTTAGCGTACTGGTATGAACGCCAGGATTCTATGGTATAAAATAAAGTCACACAGATATGGCAGATATCCAACCCAGTGCAGCTGCTCAGTAAAAACTCAATCCCTTCTTCGTCTTTCGCATTCTTGTAAAACCGTGCTCTTCAGAATGTTTGCAGGCTGGTCATTTTGTTTTATTCATGCTCTGTTTTGATTATTTGGCCTGAACTTTTAGTTTAAACTTTTTTTTTTTTTTTTTGGCCAATCTTTTCTCCTCCAAACAAACACGTCATTAAGGAAAAAGAAATGTTCGGTGGTTTTAGTGTGATTGTTAATAAAAATAAAATATTCACATGGGGATTAAGAGGAATTAGCATGGGCCTAACACTGATCCACACTTGATTACCTATTATGCTTTCACGCCAAAGATAAAGAGGACCTAGGGAAATCCTTCCTCTCCCTGTGAAAGTTTATTAAAATGATAAATGAGGTTTTGGTGGCAGTTAAGCAACTCGAAAGTGCTCTCTCGTGGACAAACTCCAGCCCCCTGCTTGTCAGAGAGCATTCTGATGAGAGGAGCTGGCTTTAGCACAAGCACATCAGCGCTGCACTTCTGTATTACCTGGGGTCGTCAAGGTTACTGAGATGCCAGGAGTTTTGGACACAGAGTTTTCCAAAACTGCCACTGGATAATCATAAATATTAGACGTTCTGATTCCTCCCTCTGCATGGATCATTTTCTTCAGATTCATCTCAGGAGAAACAGTCAATATATTAATTTTCCTAATGGAGCACAACAGTGACAAGGATTAATGAGGAGGCTTCATAATGGCCTCATTTTCCATCTGTCCCACTACACTTCCATAGTATTCACAGGACCAGTCAACACTAGGAAACAACGCTCCTTTCTATCCTTATCATTAGCTTCTCAAAATGCAGGAAGGTTGCTCACAATTCACTTTCAAACATATAGCCACAAAGTACATATATGCATTTTGGAGGATCCCTGGGCAGTGAGTTTTGGTATATTTCAAATATACAAGATGCACCCCCTATTTCTACACTCTTCTCTAACTCTTTAATCAGAGGTAAATGCCTCATCATGTTCCATCTAGT
Organism: Piliocolobus tephrosceles; assembly: GCF_002776525.5. Classification (NCBI taxonomy): domain Eukaryota; kingdom Metazoa; phylum Chordata; class Mammalia; order Primates; family Cercopithecidae; genus Piliocolobus; species Piliocolobus tephrosceles. The sequence continues at coordinate 6,221,368 of NC_045448.1, read as the reverse complement.
GGCACAAGAATGGTTGGCATGCTTATTGTTATGCTTCCAACCTATGCCTGCCTTGAAGAAAGTTCACATTTTGTGTGTGACTGTCTCAAGCTTTTATGCCATTAAATAGTATCCCCAAGCATATTTTACATCTAATATAAAACAGCAATAAAATGCACTTCCCCAGGTTGTTGGGGAGATAAAAATAAGACAAACTAATTGGAAAGGTGAGCAGCCTTCCAGCATTTTAGTTATAAAATTGTAACAAAAGGGATTCCTCACTTTCTTGTTTACACAGTTGAATAGAAATAGTTGTTCAGTAGAGTGTGTGCATATTTCAAATGCAGGAGCACTTTTATCCATTCACATGCGAAATATCCCATCATACCAAGAGCTATGATGGTGATGCAAAGTGGGTAGGTACGGTAGGTGGATGGGGAGTTAAAAGAAGAACAAACTGGTGAGAGAAGTTAGACAGCAGTTATAGGACCTCCTGTCAGCTCACCATACCTAGAAATTGTGCTATTGTTTCCAGTGATCAAAGGTCTAACCATTTTACTCAAATCTACTTTATATCTACACACCATGCACTATATTCCTAATAGTGACGTACCTTTGCATTGTTCCTCCTGTTTAATATCAATTCCCATAACCACTGCCTAATCCTTTGTTTTTATAATATGCATATTATCCAGAACCCTACTCAAACGTTTTCTCATTATCCAGCTGTCCAGATATTCACATCCAAACATCAACTCTCTGTACCGTGAGATGGTCTAACTGCTTGTGTGTGTATGCTTTACATTTAGAGAGTATTTATCCTATGATGCCTAGTAGTGTAATTTACTTGCATAATGTTCTTTAATAGAAAACAGTTCCTTAAATTTGTATCTTCTAAAGACTTGATTATTAGAAAGTCATGATGTCAGGAAAAACAAAGAGAGAATTTTGCAAACCAAAAAACTAGATCCCAGTTGGGTAGTCTCATTTGAAAGGCCATAGACCTTGTAAACCGGGGTTTAAATTCCAGCGCCATTTGTAATAAAAAGCTGTTATGCATTATCTATTTGAGAGTGAATTTCCTCATATATAATAATGTAATAACACATATCTTGCTGGGTGATTGCAAAGATTATGTAGGGTAATGCATATAAAGCACCTGGCAACTGGCAGACACAATGAAAGGTAGCTGTTATTATTCCACTTACTGAGGCATGGGGCTGGAAATTAGTTCCGTCAAATTTGTGCTCTCTACTCGGCATTTTACAGGTTAGTTTTCATAGTTATCATGGCAACCTCATTTTACAGATGAGAAAGCTGCATCCCATAAAGGGTAAGTAATATATCCAAAGTCAGTCTGTGCTATGACTTGCTTAAGCTAGAACATCAGCCTGGGTTTGGACCCCACCCCTTCCTCTGTGTCACGTGGCTTTTCTAGAAGTTTCTCTTAAGTCAGAAGCAGAGCTATGAAGGACTTTCGCAGGACCAGCCAGGCAGCCACATTCTGAATCAAGTCTGCTTCATTCATGTCCACCAGGCACATGCCCAGGAATGCAGCTCACGTGTCCTTACCCCCCATGAAAACAGAGGGAATCTTGAATGCTGTGAAGCTGACCACCTCTCAATGTTCTGAGCCGTGAAGAAATAGCCTGGTGCCTGTGGGCACACTAACACTGTGGAGGTTCAAACAGGGGTACCAAATTGTGATAATTTTCATTGTTTGTATTTAATAAGTTAATCCCTTAGTCTAATCACAGAATGTTTGTGACACTACCATTAAAGAATTGTAGAATCAGAGTTCATTATTGTTACAGAGTGAATTTTGTATCCCCCACCACCTGCCACCTAAAAAAGATGTATCAGAGTCCTCACCCCCAGCGCCTCAGAATGTGACCTTATTTGCTAAAAAGGTCTTTATAAAGATAACCAAGTTAAAGTAAGCTCATTAGGGTAAGCTCTAATCCGATATAATGGTGTTCTTATACAAAGTGAAAATTTGGAGACAGCTGCACAGAGGGGGCGTGATAGGAAGAGACACAGGAAGAAGATGGCCATCTGCAAGCCAAGGAGAGGGCCCTGGAGCAGAAACTGCCTGGCAGCCTCAGAGGAGCCAGCCTGCTGATACCTTGATCTCGGACTTCTGGCCTCCAGACTGTGAGATGAGAAATCCCTGTTGTTTAAGCCACATAGTCTGTGGTACTTATTTTATGACAGCTATAGCAAAACAATGCAACTGTGTACCAGAGGAAGAATAACCCAAACATGTGACTTAGTGTAAAGTGACATGATGAGTGACTCTACTTCCAATTGTGCCATGCACCTTGTTATTATATTGATAATTTACATCAATCTTAGAGTCTAAATATTAGGCCATTGAGAATGTGTAGCCTAGTGCATGTAATAGTGACAGGAGGCAGCCAAATGCCTAGGCAGGCGGGATGGGTCCCCAGTGAAACTCACCTTCAAGCCGGAGACTGTTCCAGGTAAATCCTCCGACCAGATTGAGAACCTGCCTTCCCGTTTGGCACACTTTCCTCTGATAGATTCCCATTCTTTACCTATTTCACACGTACCTACCCTTTCCTAATTAGTTTTCTACAGTCATGTCCACCTTTGAGGGGTGTCTTCACTTTAACCTTTTTTGCATAGTCACAAACCAATCAGCATACACTCCCTATTCTGAGCCCATTAAAAGCCCTGGACTCATCCATATTGGGGACTTTCCTGCCTTTGAATAGGGGGGACCATCCCCACGTCCCCTGTGTGTTGAAAGCTGTTTCATCACTCAGTAAAATTCTTCTCCACCCTCCTCACCCTTCAATGTCCAGCATATCCTCATTCTTCTTGGGCATGCTATAAGAACCCAGGAACCACAGGACACAGGTACAAGTTATATAACACAGTTGAGCTGGGGCATGGCAGTGTGTCCATCCCTGGGCAGTAGTGTCACCGGTCAAGGGTCCCCAGCTTGCAAAGTGACCAAAAAGAAAAATCCTGCATCACATCTACACCTGACAGAATGCTGAGCTATGAGCAGCAATAGCAGACACACTGTCTTTAAGCAAAAGTTACCCTAAAGCCATGCGCAATTGCTGTCTGCATTGAGACTCCACCGAAAGATCTTCAGTGGATAAGTCAAGTTTGCAGGTTGGCCTCTAGTCCACGTTCATTTTTAGGTTCATGGATTATTCAATATGTTGGATCACAATGTAGAGCAGAGTCATGACAGCTGTTTGTATTGAAGGTCAGCTGCAAGGCCCTGGGCGAGTTACCCTTCTCTGCATCTTTGCTTCTTCAGCTCCAGGAAGGCTTACTGCTCCCTGCCCCTTTCTCTTCCCTGGAATTTGTAAAGCTAAATTGGCCATGCAATGTGAAAAGACTGTGTCCTTTGGAAGACAGAGTTCATTTATGCACTTCAGACTTCCGCATCATTGTAAAGCAAGAGTTTTTTTGTGTGTGGAAATTCTTTTCAAAGGAAAAAAAGTCAGTGGAAACCCAAAACATACGAGTTCTAACCTGAGCAGAAGGCCTGGCAGGCGATGTCATCTAAGAACAAAGCAGCCAGCATCCTCTCTCTAGAGACAAAACACATTATTTCTATGACATGCTTAGTCTCCATCTGCTCAGAGAAAAGGAGTGAATCTCCCATATGCCTTACCACTGGGCCATGCCTGACTATGACAGTGGCTCTCCCTACAATGCAGAATTGAACATTAAGTAACTTTAGGCTGCTCTCATGGAAATAGCATATGGGTACTAAATGAGTGAAAATAAATGAATACCTTGATTCTTTTGCTCTATTTGCTCTATTTTTGTGTTGATAAAAGCGACTGCCACTGATCACTGATCAGTTTCTAATGATTTCAGTAAATCTGTTTTTCATTTTTCTGAAGAATTCTCAAGCAATACCCATCATACTTATTGCTGAAATTATATACTCATGAAAAAGAATTTAAATACTCCCAATTATGTTATATGGTCATATTTTCCACATAAACATAGACATTTATTTCCTCTAGCAGTATCCAGAGCCAGCACAATATGTAATTTGCTAGGCGATTTGGCAACTAAGAATGATTAAGACCCTGCTGTTTGCAGTTAATATGGTGTATAACTTGAGTTTGAGGCCAGAAAAGTAAGTAGGGCTGATACTGAACTGTTCCTTTGTTTGTGAATGTGAAAGTTTTATGTGTCATTGCACCTAGTTTGGTAGAACATTGCTACAGAAACAATAAAAGAAAAAAAGAGAAAACAGTCATTTCATTTAATACTTGTGTATTCTGTTCTTAATATTTGTAGTTGATGGCAAAATCATTATTTTCAGGGCAAACATTAGGCTCAGGTGGCTGGAGGACGTGTTAGTGAGACAGGACCTGGTGGGACTCCCCCTTGCTGTGCAGTTGCAAGCTAGTGCTGACCACAGACAGCATCCTTCGTTCTGCACAGCCATGTTGCAAAAGCTCCTTCTGGGGAACAGAGGAGATAAGGTTCTCCAGCGTCAGATCAAGACAAACTCATTCCGGAAGATGAACTAGAAGAAAGTGGAAAGTTACAGACAAAACAGAAGAATTAGGGAAACATTTAAAAATGTTTATAAAATTCATGGATGGATGCCAGTTTTTTTTCTGAAAGAGCAGTTCTACAGTCCTTCAAATTGAGTTACCAAGGAAAGGGACAGTTTTGGATGGGATACAGAACAGGACTACAGAGAAAGAATATTTCCCAGGACTTAGTCTGGAAAGCATTGTTTCCTGGCCTGGAAAACTTTTCAGGGCACAGAGAGGCCACCAGAGTGACCAGAGAGAACGGGAATGGTCAGGGCAGCTAATCAGATGACTCACCCAAAGCTTTGTAGTCAAGAGGATAAATGACACTAGGTGACCATTGAGGTCATGAGCCCTGTGGTCAAGAGTGTAAACCCTTACAAGATCAGAATTTCTGGCCAGGCTCTAGTAGACACATGAGTTGGAGAAGCTCTGGTGAAGCTGAAGATTGTGTGTTCAGGTACAGTATTCCAAATACAAAATATAATGAATTCAAGATAAATATATTATATGACTTGTCAGTTAAAAATCTGTCTCATAAACTCCAGGCTAATGCAGCAAAACAAACAAAAAATCATGTACCAGGAAAGACAGAGAGAAAAACGTGGATGGTAGTGTACCAGCAGTAGCTAGTAGCACTCACAATTAAGGGAGAGTGAGCTGGACCTAGGAATGAGGACTAAAATAGCACAGATGGACTCTCAGCGATTCCAGAATCCCCACTGACTTTGGGTACTACAGTAAGCATTACTGCTACTGAAACTCAGTCTGATCATTTCAATATCTGTAGTTAGGAATCAATGCAACTCATAACTACAGTCCAAAATATGCCCAAGTTCAGTTTCATTTAAAAAGTGTTTGAATCAGGGATAGATTAATTGTCCGTCTGGAAGACACTCAGGAAAGACTGAGGAAGCAGCGACACTGGTATTACCATAAGAGTCACCTTTCCAGGTTTCCACTTCAGGTGGAGTCACCGCTTAACCTTTACATTCTCAGTTCTAATACATCTCTGACCTTCACCCTGGCTCTGTGTTCTACCAGTCAGTGCACTGAACCTGCTACTCTGTCTAGCTTGGTTCATTTAAATTTGACATGCCCCAAAGCATTAAAGGGTAAGCCTCTCTCTCACAGATAATGGGCTATTGGCATGCTAGATGTTTCTTTCCAAACAGCATGTGAAGAGTATTATTAGAAAGTAACTAGTCTCTGACCACATCGATTTTACTTGGGACCAGAAATGTCACCTCCTCTGAGGATCTGTGAAAGCAGAGGCAGGTGGCTGCCTGGAAAGCTGTGATATAATGTGTTCTAGTTGCATGGAGAATTGGAGAGCTGTGGTACAGGTAGAGTTTGAGCTCCTTGACAACTCCAGAATTTTATAAATCTATGTTATCTTGAGCAAGAAATTTTTTTTTTCTTTTTCCTAGACAGTTCCAGCCACCTGGTTTTGGCAATGGTTTTAAGAATTCCGAAACACAGCCCTGGATTATTGCCATGACTTGATTGTCTTGGGATGGACCTGCTAAGAACCTGGGATTAAAAACGGATCTTGGATATAGCTGAATGGGTCGTGGGTGGGTTTGTGGAGCCCACTGAGGTCAGCTGCAGACTGTGCGTGGTCCAGAAGGCCACTGCGTGGCTGCCTCTGTGGCCCAGTGTCCTTTCACCTCTTCATCCTTGGAGCATCATGTGTAGATGAGGATAAAACAATGACCCTGTGCTCGCTCTTTTCAGTTATGTGTGCACTAGCAGGCAGAGTGAGGTGTGCAAGAACCATCAAACAGACCACACATGCAATTCATTTAAATGACCACATAAATGTATTGATATAATAATACTCTGCTCCTTTGGTAACATAAACTATAGAAATTCAGGATAAAAGAGCTTAGGTTATTGGAACAGGTTCTAAAAGGTGATTCCTTTGAAATTGTTCACACTGGGGGAGACGAGAATTGTAAACTTCCAGCAAGATCTCATAGACTGTGCTGTCTTCAATATTTCCACCACCAGAATTGTCTCTGTACTTGGGCTTTACCTCTTCAGGCCTTCAAGTTTGGAAGGGATATTTTACCTATCTGATGAAATCATCTCTTTCTATACAGGCTTCTAGGTGTGAATATTCTACCTGATTTTTTTTTTTTTTTCTAAAATGCAACATTTTTAAAGAATTTAAAAACTAAAGAGTAATTTGCACTCTTGGGAGTTTGCACTATGTGGAAGGCTTAGAGACAGGTCTTGTGTGGCTGGTGCTCACCTAGCCCATGGGAGTTTCCCATGGAACGGGGCATGTGGGACATAATCCCCAACCCAGGAAGCTGCTCTCTGGAGCACACAAAGCCTCCCACAGGCAGGGCTGTGTCCTTACGGTGTGAGGCTGAAGTCTTGGTGGGGTAAAACCACATTTCTCCTAGGAATTGGAATCTACAAGAGGAATCTCTTTCTATGTTCTCTAATTTATCGGACTTTTTAAACATAAGAAACTGACTTCCAGCCAGGCATGGTGGTTCACACATGTAATCCCAGCACTTTGGGAGGTCAAGGCAGGCGGATCACGAGGTCAGGAGATCGAGACCATCCTGGCTAACATGGTGAAACCCCATCTCTGCTAAAAATACAAAAATTAGCCGGCCATGGGGGCGCTCGCCTGTAATTCCAGCTACTCAGGAGGCCGAGTCAGGAGAATCACTTGAACCCGGGAGGCAGAGGTTGCAGTGAGCGGAGATCGCATCCCTGCACTCCAGCCTGGGTGACAGAGCGAGACTTCATCTCAAAATAAACAAACAAGAAATTGACTTCCGCTACATCAATTTAAACACGTCCCTGAATCAATTGTATGTCTCACTTTATTTAACTTGAATAAACAATTAGATTAAGACATTGAGAAATAAAACCCCTAATAGTCATATAATTTATCTTCAGCCCTTACTAGTATTTTCTCAATGTAACTCCAGTCTTGAGCTACTGTTCACAGAAAAATCCGAATCTTGAGTCACTGGTAGAAAAGCAGTCTTCTTGGTAGGCAGAGCTCCAATTATCTGCTATCCATGCCTCGGTGGGACATAGATTTTGACCTGGGGCAACGGTAAAGTCCCTCCACACAGTGAAGACAATGCTGGGTGGTGCTCTTCTCAGCACCCTGCTCGTTCTGCCTTGGGTCCTGGAGAAGTGGGGCTGGCAGAGCTGTGAGACTGATGTTCCTTATCTGAAAAACACCTTCTGATTTTCTTTGACCCCTCATGAAAAATATTTTTCTGTGGTATTTTTTTAAAAAACTATTCTTGCTTGCTTGCTCTCTGTCTCTCTTTCTCTGTCTTGTTTTATTTTTAAGTGTTACTTTTCCACACCATTGGCTATTTTCTGAATATTCCAGTAATCCTCAATTTTATTTATTAAACACTCTCCATCATAACACTGTTAATCTACCCGAGGTTCTAATTTATTAGACTGGTGTCAGAAAGAGCTTGATTAGACAGGAATATTTTTACTTTACTTGGGTAGAATTTTTAGTACAGGAAAAAAAACCACCTCTTTGTTAAAATAACGTAAAACATTACTTTTCTACATAAGACACAGTGAATACAGGTGCCTCTTGGCATACTATGGGGTTATGTCCTGATGCACCTGCCATACACTGAAAATATCATAAGTTGAAAATGCATTTAGTATATCTAACTTACTTTTAATACACCTAACAATCATAGCATGGCCTAGTTCACATTAAGTGTGCTCAAATCACTTAAATTAGCTTACTGTTGAGTGAAATAATCCAACACAAGGACTATTTTATAATAAAGTGTTGAATATCTCATGTTATTTATTGAATACTGTACTGAAAGTAAAAAACAGAATGGTACAAAAACAGAATAGTATAAATTTCTGTATGAATACACAAAGAAGGGTTTCTACTGAGTGGATATGGTTTTCATACCATCTAAATGTCAAACCATTGTAAATCCAGGACCGTCTGTATTTGAGATCACAGCACTTTTTAAATTTTATTATTTTGTTTTTTTTTTTGAGACAGAGTCTTGCTCTGTCACCAGGCTGGAGTGCAGTGGTGTGATCTCGGCTCACTGCAACATCTGCCCCCTGGGTTCAAGTGATTCTCCTGCCTCAGCCTCCAGAGTAGCTGGGACTATAGGCATGCACCACCATGCCCAGCTAATTTTTGTATTTTCAGTAGAGACGGGGTTTCACCATGTTGGCCAGGTTGATCTCGATCTCTTGACCTCATGATCTGCCCTCCTCGGCCCCCCTAAGTGCTGGGATTACAGGCGTGAGCCACCGTGTCTGGACAGGATCACAGCACTTTTAAGTTGAAAGACCTATGGACCAATGGTTTCATTTTACAGAGGAGGAGACTGAAGTCAAAATATATTAATTTATTGAAGACATGGGGATGTCCCCGTGTCATAATGTGCTGGAGGAAATTCCATGGGGTTCCTGAGACCATTTGATTAACCCTTTCTATGTTGAAGTCTTGCTGTCTCCACGGGACTCTACTCAGGCATTGAGGACTGAGTCCTTTCTCTTCGGAGTCCCAGAAACTTCCTGCAGATTCTGTCAGAATTTCACTCTCAGCTTTGCCAATGTTTGTTCTTTCTTCCCACCATGGATTTTATTTTTATTTTTCTGTGTCTCAAGTTCCTTCCCTCCCACTCCCGCTTTCTAGTCCAGGACTAGGCTTATGCAATCCTAAAGCCAATGTTGACTCTCTTAAGTTTTGGTGATTTTATTGTGACTTACTTTTATGGGTTGAGTTGTGTCTCTCAAAGTTCATATGGTGAAATTTTAGCCCCTGGTACTTTAGAACGTGAGCTTATTTCAGAGAGTGGCCTTTGTGAATGATCAAGATAACACAAGGTCATTAGGGGAGGCTCTAATCCAATAGAACTGGTATCCTTATAAGAAGAGGAAATTTGGAGTAGGATACATATAGAGGGGAGATGATGTGAAGACACAGGAAGAAGATGGCCATTCATAAGCCAAGGAGTGAGGCCCAGAACAAATCCTTCCTTCACAGCCTCCAGAAGAAACCAACCCTGCTCACACATTGATTGAAAAGGTTTTGCCAGAATGGTGAGACAATAAATTTCTGTTGTTTAAGTCACGTAGTGGTGTGTGGGCTTTGTCACGGCAACCCCAGCAAAGTCACACATGTGTCTTTCTGGTGTAGTGCGTGTACAGTACACGTGGCATCTGGCTGGCTGGAAGACCCCAGTTAATACTGTAGGGTAGCGTTTTACCACATATAAGAGGTGTTGCGACTGAGGAATCCTGAAACCCGTCCCCATGGCCTCCATTGCAGTTCCCTTTGTGTACAGGCTGTCTTGAAGGAGACTTCATCAACCTTCAGGATTTTTCACAGCATAATTAAGAGGGTTGGGGAGAACAGGAATGCCACTGTGATGAGGACCCTGATAACTCCGGAGGCTTCTCATTGCCAATAAAACTTCCATTTATAAGAAATGTTAGTGTTACACAAAGAGATGTTGTATGTCTACTGGTCTTTCTTTTCATTTATTTATTTATTTATTTTATTTATTATTTATTTTGAGGTGGAGTCTTACTCTGTCGCCCAGGCTGCATGGAGTGCAGTGGTGCGATCTCCGCTCACTGCAAGCTCCACCTCCTGGGTTTACGCCATTCTCCTGCCTCAGTCTCCCGAGTAGCTGTGACTACAGGCACGCGCCACCATGCCCGGCTAATTTTTTGTATTTTTCAGTAGAGACGGGTTTCACTGTGTTTGCCAGGATGGTCTCTATCTCCTGACCTTGTGATCCACCCGCCTCGGCCTCCCAAAGTGCTGGGATTACAGGTCTGAGCCACCGCACCCGGCTGATCTTTCTTTTTAAATAACTGCACTTACTGGTAGAAAACAGAGCTGGAAAGATAACCAAGGCACAGTGAGTACAGGAGAGAAAATGTAACTTCATAAAGGTCAGCAATGGAGTGAAATAATTGATTACTGGAGAGAATTTCAATTTTTAGATCTCTGTATAAATAGAGATACCAAACGCATTCTAAAATTAAGGTAAAAATCAGCAAATATCCTGTCATTCCCAAATTATGACTGCCTAACATCATAAGCACTATAGTAGTCTTTTCCCCTGGTTAGTTTCAAAAATGATAGAAAAACACATAAAATGTTATGGTAGGTGTGGCCTCAAGGCTGATAACAGAACTTTGTGTTCATTACTTTATTTAAATTGTAAAACTAACCTTATGAGGGACATATTTATATTTTCAAAATACAGATAAGAAAACTGAGGCTCAAAGAGGAGCAGTGCCTCGCGGTGTCATTGAATGAGGGAGGGGCTGAGCTGGAACTGAAACTCAGTTCTTAGACCTCAAATTAACAAGCACTCAATGTCTCCTTGTAGGCAAGCAGGTGGGCTTCACTGTGAACCTGTATACCCCATGCAGTCCCACAGAACCCCACATTCTGAGGTCCGAGGTTTGGTTTAATGAGCTACTCTCACTGTCTTGTAATTCCTAACAATTTTAGAACAAGGTTTCCAGAATGGGATGAGAGAAAGAAATAGTAGACATTATGCTGCTCAATTGTGAGGAGTGAGACGAGGATTGGAAGTCGCCATTGGTCTAGAGTTTCTGCTCTGAAGAAGACAAGGGACAACATCACAACAATGCTTCCCTTGGAAACAGCTGATCGTTTGTTCTTTGAGAGCCCAGCTCTAAATTTGCACATTTTCCTATGTTATCTAACTCTGGAGACCTCACAATTTGAAGAAGCCTGGGACTCTGTACCATTGGGATAATCGTATTTCCATATTCAAGCAGAGAACAGGAGTAGCACTCTCTGACAGTGACTAGTATTCATTTAACAAGAAACAAAGAGGTGGCAAAAATCTCAAACTGCACATGGAGTGTGTTGCTATAAAAATTTTGTGTCATTGCAAACAAGAAAAGGTATCTAACAGATCTTATGAAGCAAGAGGAGTATACCCTAATTTTCCACAGCCTAAATTTATAGGTCATTTCTATTTTGGAGTATACATATTCCTAGTAACATATTGAAACGTTGGTTTTCCTAAAGCAAAATTTAACTGAGTTGGTGCTATGCTTTGAGGAGAATGCTGCCATGGCTGATGCCATATTTGATACTCCAAATGCCACTCTTTGAAAACTCTGGACTAATGACTCAGTGTAGACAGAAATGAATTGCAGATGTTTGTTAGGTGGCATTGTAAAAATAGGGCAATAACTTGTGAAGTGACAGGTCTATCTGTACCTGCTTCTATCATATTTTTTCTATGTATGTGTTTATAAAATGTAGCACACTTAAGATTTTTAAAACTTCTATAAGAAGTTCCATTTCTCTGTTTGTTTTTTTTACATGCTGACCACCGGAATTTTGACCATAGGATTTAGACAGAACCCACCTATTCCAGGTATCCATCTAAACTAATATATACAGAGCTCTTTACATTCAGATTTTACAAAATTTGAAAACATTGAATCCAGCCTGTGAAGTGAGAGCTATTTTACAACCGAACTCAATTCTACCTAAATACACGAACATGAGTGCCGTGAAGTAGGGCTCCACTGGCATGCACTGGCCTCCTCACTGATGGCTGGGGTAGCCAGGAAATAATACTGTCCACTTTCTATGCTACATTCCTCCTTGTGAGAGCTCCATATCCTGTTGATACTCAAAAGTGCGGCCTGCAATGCTCTATGGAGTGTTGTGGTCCCTGCATGAAATCTACTCAACATCTTGTCTTTCATCCTTACAAACAGAACTGCAATTTTATTCCAGTATCCAACATTCACCTCCCCAAACCATGTGATTTTTTAAAAACCAATCTCACCCCCAGTGCCAGAAGTTGATGCAAACACATCTAATTACTCAGTGTACACTTCTAACCATTTCTGGTAAAAGCAAGATCGTTGTCCACTGGGTATCTGGTCCAAAGTGATGAAGAAAGTTAAATTGTCTTCTTTGTCTCCTATTATACATGAATCAGGAAGCACCCTGTTTGATTGGGTCTGAGAGACATCTGAGTATTGTGAAAGGAATGCGTCTCCATGGTAAACTGAGGCTATGGGTACCCAGTGATGAATGAAAGCAGTCTATGTTCCTGACGATACTGTTGAAACCTAACTTAGAAAACCTGGAATCTGCACAACCTTTATATTTCCCATCAGAGGAGATAAATTAATTCTCAAATTATTCATGCCAATTTGAGTTGAACTTTGTGTTATTTGCAGCAAAAATAATTCAACTGCTACATGCTGCAAGTTTCATCTTTGTGGCAGGACCCTAAAACTAAGTGTCTTTTTATGCACATGCATAAAATTCATTGTAAACACCAAATTCTTATCAATGGCTTCACTCAAATTTTTTTTTTTTTTTTTTTTTTTTTTTTTTTTTTACCACAGTTGAAAAAGGTTTTCTCAGGAGGCAGTACCATGGGCTTCACAGTGCATGCTACTTAACACCATTAAACCTTCTCACTAGCAATCGTGGGTCCAGATGTTCTCGTTTAACCATTTCATATCTACTGCTACGTGGGCAACATTTCCTCTTTGCAATTTAGCCAAGAATCCCCTAACTGAAAAAGCATGTTTTATTAAAATAACTATTAGACATGTGGCAGACCTGGAGCAGATCTTGTCTATAACATTATGAAAAAGCCTATTATGCCAACATAAAAGTGATTTATTATGCAACATGTGCATAGATCTTGCGCTCAGAACTATCTGTAGAATTCCTCAAAATATCAAAATGTAACCAAAACAGAAATCAACTGCCTACAGGGAATCACAAAACTACCCTATTTCAATAATTAGACCACGATAGAATATGTTTCACCCTTAAACCAAAATTTAAGTAAATCTTATGTGATTTGACTCGGAGGCTAATTGCAGAGTTTGTTAAGCAAAGGGTTAACACTCTAAATGCCACAGTCCATGTTTAGGAGAAAGGTTGGTTGTTGCACAATTCACTGTTACTTAGATCCTGAAGAAAAGACAATTGCAGTCACAGAATATTGATGGAGGCACGTTAAGGCTCAGAGATTTTATTCATCTCGGTTAGGCTCTTAATTTTTGTCACTTGTGATATCCTGATGCTTTACTGCTGGTCTCCTGACTTCAATGTTTCTCTCCCCAAGCCTACAGCTGGGGTATTTCTACAATACAAAATTGATTGCATCATTTCATCACTTAGAATTTCTCATCACAAACCTTCCTATTGAAAATCAAGTTCAAACTCCTCCTCACAGCCCCAGGGCCGTGGGTAACCTCACCCCAATAGGTATCAGCCTCATCTCCCACGCCCCGTGTGCTCCAGCATGGCTGACGGAGCCCCAGTTTCCTAACACGTGGCGCTTCAGAGCTTTTCCTCATGTGATTCTCTCTGCCTATGTTGCCTATTTATTTGTCCATCTAACAAAATTTTGACCTTTAAAAATATCCTAATCATCACAAACCCCATGATTCTTTCCCTGGGTCCTTGCCATCCCACCCACCCAAGTCAGCAGTGACCAGTCCCCTCTTGTTTAAACATGCTATTTCTACACTTACCCATCTGTGATTCTTTAGTTCTTACCAGTCTGTGTTCCTACTGGAGTTGGCGGTTATCAGGTATCTCATCCTTTGACTCCCCACACTCTACTATAGTGTGTAACAGACTCATATGAATTTTGATGAGCAGATGAAATGATACATATTTTTTTGACAGACTCTCACTCTATTGCCCAGGCTGGAGTGGAGTGGTGCAATCTCGGCTCACTGCAACCTCCGCCTCCCTGGTTCAAGCGATTCTCCTGCCTCAGCCTCCCGAGTAGCTGGGACCACAGGTGAGCACCACCATGCCCGGCTAATTTTTGTATTTTTAATAGAGACGGGGTTTGAATATGTTGCCCAGGCTGGTCTTGAATTCCTGGTCTCAAGGGATCCACTCACCTTGGCCTCCCAAAGTGCTGGGATTACAGGCGTCAGCCACCACACCCAACCCGAAATGGTATTTTAATCAAATTGAACCTGCATATGCACATGATTCTCCAGTAGGCACAAATGCTGGAGGAAAAGATTTGTTTCCTTAGTTTATTAGAATTTAATTACTTATTCTGTATGAACATGTCAGGCAATAAACCCATGCGTTATGAAAACATCCACATATCTTGAGCATCACTAAGCATGAGAACTTTAGCAGAACTACTAAGGAGTACACAGATTGCAAAAAACAACAACAAACATGACTCTGCTGACATCTTTTCTAAAAAAAATTGAACAAAACAACAGAAAACAAACAAAACAATTACATACAGAAATGCACGAACACACAATCTTCTAAACAGTATAACACACACACATACACACACAAACACACAAAAAATCCCACGAATTCCTTTAGCTTTTCAGTACTGCTGTGGCCCTCATGTTCACTCATCCAAAAAATGTTATTGGGCAATTTGGGCCAGACTGTGACAGATGTCGTGATATAAACAAGAAGGAAGACTCAATCTCTTTTGTTTACAAAACTGCAATCTACAGGGAAAAATGAATTAAGATGCTCTTCAGTGTAGTGAGATCAGTCAGCAGTACCAAAGGTGTTAGGGAAAGATCTTTTTCACGTCCTGGGAGAAAACCCCTCAGTTAGGTTTATTCTATTTTATTATTGACTTATAAATTGATTTAATTTAACTTTTTAAGAGACAGAGTCTCACTCTGAGCCAGGTTGAGCTGCAGTGGTGAGATCCTAGCTTACCACAGCCTCAAACTCCTGGACTCAAGTGATTCTTCTGCCTCAGCCTACTCAGTAGTTGGGACTACAGGTGTGAGCCACCATGCCTGGCTAATTTCTTAATTTTTTGTAGAGATGGGGGTCTCATTGTCTTGGCCAGCCTGACCTTGGACTCCTGGCCTCAAGCAATTTTTTTCCCTCTGCCTCCCAAAGTGCTGGGATTATGGGCACGAGACATCATGCCTGGCTGAGCTAATTCTTGAAGGGCAGGAGGGTATATCCAAGGGGGAAACCCCAGAAAGGCTTTTCAAGCAGCTCTGGGAAAGAACCCAAGGCCTGAGATTCCAGCAGACTTGAGACTTTGTCTAGTCTTCCCACCGCTGCTGAAATATAATACCTTTACTGATACCAGGAATGATTCAAAATGTGCAGTAGTGAACAACTTTTCTTACAAAAGTTGTACTTATTGTGTGCATACACTGATTTAGCATTTATTCACATGACTTAATTATTCTTATAACTAAAAATTATTATTAGTTTTTTGAGATGGAGTCTCACTCTGTCGCCCAGGTTGGAGTGCAGTGGTGCAATCTTGGCTCACTGCAACCTCTGTCTCCCTGGTTCAAGTCATTCTCCTTCCTCAGCCTCCTGAATAGCTGGGATTATAGGGACCCATCACCATGCCCAGCTAATTTCTGTATTTTTAATAGAGACGGCCAGGCTGGTCTTGAGCTCCTGACCTCAGGTGATCCTCCTGCCTCAGCCTCCCAAAGTGCTGGAATTACAGGCGTGAGCCACCACACTTGGTGAAAAATAAATTATTTAATTCTCAAAAAGTCCTATAAGTATTCTCCATTTTATAGTTGAGGAGTTTGCATTATAATAAATCTAA
This sequence comes from Piliocolobus tephrosceles, assembly GCF_002776525.5. Taxonomy (NCBI): domain Eukaryota; kingdom Metazoa; phylum Chordata; class Mammalia; order Primates; family Cercopithecidae; genus Piliocolobus; species Piliocolobus tephrosceles. Next base: position 6,205,239 of record NC_045448.1, on the reverse strand, counting down.
GAAATTCACTAAAGGCATTCAGTTAGAAAGTGGCAGGATTTAAATGAGCCATTGTCAAAAACTTCCAACTTAAATCAACAGATTTCAGTTGGCTGAAGACTGGGATATAGGTTTGATCACCTGTGTAGTCTCCACTGATCCTAGCTAGATATTTTTCTTATGTTTAGTGGTTCTTAAAATATGCGGGGTGTTTTCATACAATGCATCGATATTTAGTCCCTGACATGTGTAATAAGCTAAGAAAAAAAAAAAAAAAAACTCTTTTGAAAAATCTCCTCTAACTTTCATGCATGAAATTAAATTATGTGCTCTAAACAAAATGCAGCCTAGAAATTGCTACCTTTTTTATTTATTCTCATTTTCGGGTAAGATTATTGGACTACCCTGGCAGATCCCTAAGGAAAACTGCATTTCCCCTTTCAAGACTTCTGCTGGGTTCTGCATCCAGCTATCTGCATCTGGGCGTGTCTATCCTGGTGTCCTTCCGGCAAGTGCTTTGCCCTGTTCCTTCTGCACTTAACCCTCCTCCTGCTGCCTGCTGTCTTGGTGCTGCTGGTCCCTGTGGGGCCCTGCAGAGTTGCAGGCCATGGCTGACTTTTCCTCCCAGGCAGTTTGGGCTGCACCCCGCTTCAGCTGTGGGTAGTACATTCCTGTACTTCTCCATGATCTAACCACTTCTAGATTTCACTTTTTTTAGTGTTCACAAGCAAGTCACCTTGTTCTTAGTTCCAGAGTGGCTTGCACAGGGCTTGGGCTTTCAGGATCACCCAAATAACAACAGGTCAAGAAAAAAGAGTTTACACTGTTGGTGGGAATGTAAATTAGTACAACCACTATGGAGAATAGTTTGGAGGTCCCTCAGAAAATTTCAAATAGAGCTATGATACAATCCAGTAATCCCGCTCATATATATATATATATATATATACACACACACACACACACACACACACACACACACACATATATGTCTTTATCTATTCATTAGTGTCTATTAACTAATGAATAGATAAAGTAAATGTGATACATATACACAATGGAGTACTATTCAGCCATAAAAAAGCATGAGATCCTGTCATTTGCAACAACATGGATAGAACTGGAGATCATTATGTTAAATGAACTAAGCCAGGCACAGAAATACAAACTTTCCATGTTTTCACTTATTTGTGGGAGCTAAAAATTAAAGCAATTGAATTGACCAGGTAGAGAGTAGAAAGATGGTTACCACAGGCTGAGAAGGTTAGTGGGGGAGGGATGCAGGAAGATGTGGGGATGGTTAATGGATACAAAAAAAAACAAAAAAACAAAAAAACAAAGAAGTAATAAAACCTCGTATTTGATAGCACAATCGGGTTCTTAAAGTTAAAATAATTTAATTGCACACTTTAAAATAACTAAAAGCATAATTCGGTTGTGTGTAACACAAAGTCTAAATGTGTGAGATGATGGATATCCCATTTACTCTGATGTCGATTATTATACATTGCATGCCTGTATCAAAACATCTCATGTACCTCATAAATGTATACATCTACTATGTACCCACAAACATTAAAAAGAAAAAACAGCTTTCCAAAGAAAGATGGTTAGGCTATAGCCCAGCCAAGTCACACCTCTCAGAATAAAGGGACAGTCTGCACCAACAGCGACCTAGAATTTCAATGGAGAAAAGTGAAACCAGCTGAACTATTTCAAAAAGTTGATTGTTTTAGCCGTAAAACTATCCTAAAACCTAGTCAATGTAAAGCATTCAGATAAAGACGTCATATTTATCCTCATGACAACCTTGTACTCTGTGGGTCAGGAAAGTGAAGCTCAGATTATTTAAATAACTTCCCTGAAATTGCACATTTAAACTGATTTTAGAGTCTCTTTTCCTTTCTCACTTGTGCTGAAAAATTCAGTAGCTCTGCTACTTTCTTTAGGAACCATCAGAAGCTTAACCAAAGGAAAATGGAAATCTCTGGTCTAAAAAATAAATAAATAAGTAAAAAATAAATAAATAAATAAATAAATAAATAAATAAATAAATAAATAAAAAAGAAAAACAAGCAGTGAAAAATGTAGGTGGAAGGACAAGTTAGACAATAACCCTCTCCCACCCCCAATCCCCCCCACACCTTGGCAACTTGAAATTGATGGGGTTTTTCTTTCCTTTAACTTATTTATTTATTTGTCTACTTACTCTCATCTCTTGACTTCTTGAAAAGTCCCACATGGAAAAACAAAGCTCAAAAAACTCTTCCCAGCCTCCAGGCTTGCTAAACAACCACAACAAAAAAGCTGTTAAAATCGCTTTTAAGAATGGATGGCAATCTGCTTTAACCTGCTCCCTCACCTTTCAAGAGGCAGGAGATAAGGTGGGGTAGGGTTCCTTTCCTATCAGCTTGGCTGATGCTTGAAGGGAATCTGAGACCTCAATGACTTGGCAGAGCTTTGGGATATAAAGTGAAGACTTGACTCTCGCATGGCCATGGCGTACCCCCACTGCACTATTCGAGAGTGCTTTGTCATCCACTTTAAATATCATGGAGAACTGTGCACTCTGGAGGCGTCTATGAAGAGAGATTCCTTGTAGCTGTTTTGTGCTTAAAAAAGAAAAAGAAAACACTACGAAGCAGCTTAACAATCAGAAAGAAAGAGAGAGAGAGAGACAGAAGAAGGGGAGAACTTGGGTCTAACTCACATTTTGGAAGGTATGTTTGGTGACGTCATGAAGGCTAGAATGTTTCGGCTTTCAGGACTGTAAAAATTCATATTTATAGGCGGCCTGTTTATGCTATATCATGTATGGTAGCGTAGGATATCAAAGGAGGCAGGTCTGTGGGACTGCCACCATTTTAAATGAAAAATGGCTCTTCTCCTCATGTGTGGCATTATAATGTGGCACAGATGGAAACGTGTGCTTTTCTGTTTTCCTGTTTCTGTACATTACACAGGCAATAAATACTGGCTAAATCTAGGGTTCCATATAACCCATTTTACCAGTATCAGCTGCTGCAGTTTATGGGTCCTCTAGAGAAAGCTGCCCAGGTTCCCAGGTTTTATAGGCCATTTCAAGGAGACCTCACAAATAAAATGGATGGAAAGTATGGCCCATATTTTTCATATCCATACAGTAACTGCTGCCTTTGCTTGTTACAGTACAGAGTGTAAACTGTAGTTATGTGTTGAGCAGACCCTGCTGCTCTTCAAACTCATATGCATTAATTTTTATTCTGTTTTGAAACCATTTTTTTGTTGTCATGAGGCTTTTTCCCATTGTCTAGCGAGTGTACACATTGTGCAGGAGCTGGGAAAGAGAGCGCTTCCACGGTGGAGTGGCTGCTTCACCCGCAGGATTCTGAGAAGGCCTTACCAGCTCTAAACACTGGCCAACTGTACTCCTGTCAGAAAAGGAAAGAGATGGTTTCTAGTCTTTTAATGTAATTCCTAGGAAGGAAAGAAAGAAATAAATGAGTAAAAAGATTAATATCTAACTCAACTCCATCCCAGAGGAATGAACATGTGTTGACTGCCTATCGTGAGCAAAGCATTAGAGGTTTTAGAAGCATCATCTATTTAATCACAGCAAACCCACAAATTCAGCCCAGTTATTACCTTCATTTTACAGATAAAAAATTTAATTTTAGAAATAATGATGAACCATAAGTCATACAGCTGGGACTGATGCAGAGCTGGAAGTGGAAATAAAAAAAAAGTCAATACCAAATTTATATAAATATACATTTTCATTCAACATAGCCCAATATATTCTGTTTTTAATAATTGAATAAGTTTCATTGTGGCTACCAAAGGTACATCTTTGTGCATTTAGACATGGCGTATGTCTTCTTTGGTTACATCATTGCCTCAATTTGAATAAGGTGCTTTATTTAATATGGTCTTCCTAATGGACTTGCAGGCATCCACCTCTCTTCTGTCCCCAAAATCGAGAGTATTAAAGCCACACTGTGGCATAGGTGGCATTGAGAGGGAAAGCCTTATGGATCAGAGAAGAGTTTCTGTCTTCTTCTAAAAGAGGATGTGGCAGGAGGAAAGCAACCAAGGCAAGTTAAAAGCTCCACAGCCCTTGGTGGACTCAGCTCTGTAAGTTGTGAGTTACTGGATAAATTTTTAACAACCTTTTAAACTGATACTGCACTTTCAATCAACTATTCCCGTGTGGATATCATTTTAATTTCATTTGTATTGGGATTTCAGAACAATGGCGAAATAGACTCCAACTTTCTTGAAGGAAAGGTTTCTAACTCATTTTTCTTGGGGTTCCCACCTCATGTATAGGAAGGGCTTGACTTCCATTTACAAAATTAATGATTTCAAATAGATGTGTTACGGACACATCTTTGTTTGGTAAATTCTTCCTTTTCTAAATATCACTGCAAAGAAAACCATTTTAAATACATGGAAAGAATTTCTAAAAATATGTTCCTAAAATACAAAATGTTACAATGGCTTCTCTCTTCTCAGATGATAAAATCCAGTCTTTCACTGTGGCATGCACAGCTACTTATAAGCTAGCCTCTGACCTCTTCTCCATCAAAGCTCAGATCTTGCTGCTTGACGAAGACTTTCCTGTTGGCCATACTGCAGTCAGGCTCCTTGAAGCCCTCTTCTCCACTAGGCCTTGACTGTGGCTCCTAAATTGTCTTTGGCCAGCCCAGCTTGGTCTTAGCAAACCACTCTGCTAAGTTATCCCCAACCCTGATGTCTAATCAAGTTCTTTACTCCTCATCTTTGATGTCTAAGTTGTTGGTTTTTCTTTTGCAAGAATCCTATTAAGTCAGTATAGCAAGAACCTCTCTGCTTTGCCCCTTGGTTATAAATCTCCAGCTGTTTTGCTGAATTTGGAGCTCAGTTCAATCTCTCTCCCTTATTGCAACAGTCTTGAATAAAGTTTTCCTTATCATTTTAACGTGTCTGAATAATTTTGTCTTTAATGTGTTTCCTCATTAGACTTCCTGTTTTTTTTTTTTTTTTTTTTTTTTTGAGACAGAGTCTCGCTCTGTCGCCCAGGCTGGAGTGCAGTGGCCGGATCTCAGCTCACTGCAAGCTCCGCCTCCCGAGTTTACGCCATTCTCCTGCCTCAGCCTCCCGAGTAGCTGGGACTACAGGCACCCGCCACCTCGCACGGCTAGTTTTTGTATTTTTTAGTAGAGATGGGGTTTCACTGTGTTAGCCAGGATGGTCTCGATCTCCTGACCTCGTAATCCGCCCGTCTCGGCCTCCCAAAGTGCTGGGATTATAGGCTTGAGCCACCGCGCCTGGCCCCAGACTTCCTGTTTTTAATAATAGCAAAATATTTTTTATTTTGTCAATAAGCCATGCTATGCTGTCTGCTACCTCCATGTCTACATACACATGATTCTTTCTGAAATACTCCTTTCTTTTTCTAAACCAGAGAAGCTTGTGCTTTTCTACTTAAGATTCAGCTCAAATGTTACCACCTTTGAGTACCAGAACACTTTGAATTTACCTTCATTAGGCTACTTATTACACTGTGTTTGAGCCAGCTGCCAGTACGTCTGTCTCTGATGCTTGCCAGGAGAGTGGTTCTCATTCCTCACTAGTCTTTGTTAGTTAGACACGCTTCTCTCCACTCATGCTATTATGCAGTACAAGCCCTCACATCTAGTAGGGCCACAACAAATGCTGATTGCATGAATAAACGCAGCTTGGCAGAAACGCCCATTTCAAAGCAATTGAGCTTGCCTTTTCTTTAAAATAATTCCACGAGATTTTCACTGTACAACTCTTAGTGAGTGTATTAAAAACAAAGGTTTTTTTCTTTTTTCTTAAGAAAAATAATCAAAGTTAAGACTTATTATACTGACCTTTCTGAATGTCTTCAGTTTGGGTTTTTTTTCCTTTGCTTTTGTTTTTGTTTGTTTGTTTGTTTTAGACTTTGGGATGTGTCTCTTTGTTCTAAGTAGAGAGAGAAACTTTATTTTCTGTATGTGCTAATCCTAAGTTACCTACTTCCTCAGGTCTCTAAGAGGCAGAGCCGTATGACATTATTTATTGCCATTATAACTGTTTTTTTCTCACTTCTGCTTAGCAGCAGAGGAGGTCCTGTATAGATGGTGGAAAATGCTTTGATAGACCCTACTTTTACATTTTCCTAAAAATATATTTTATGGTCACTCTGTGATGCAGGCTAATGACATTGTGTTCATCTATCATCTGTGTTAACTCCTTAAAATGCATGACTGACTTTTTTAAACACTTTCAGACTTTTTCTTTTTTCTTATTTTGAATTGAAAATAAAATACTAAAGTACCCATTCATTTCAGTTTCACATGGAAAAAAACCTACTAACAACAAGCATTTTAAATTATCTCTTTTTATCAGAAACTTAGTAGTCTCTCAATGGGCTCCAAAACCGCAAGAAGTGTTGTTATTATTATTAATTTCAATTTTCTACTAGAGCAAAATAAGGTAGGTGATTTGTCCTGTACCACGTGTCTGGGAGGTGGCTGTCTGGAGAATCCAAAGCTGTCGGTGCGGCTCCAAGTCTGAGTCTTCCCACAGCACCTGCTGTTTCCTGTACAAGACTGTGGGCTTCTTTTATTCTTTAAAAATTTAATTCTCCTTTATACATTGTTCAGCTGATGACAAATTTTTAAGCAGTTCACATTGGTTCACAAAGTATAAATATATTTTTGGTTTCATTTAGAACTAATTGACTGAATAGAAGTACTTGTTTTAACACACGATTGAGTTCCATTTTAAATACCCATTCTGCCACCTCACAGTAAGGCTGCCCTGAAATGCTGGGGAGGGAGGAGCACGCAGGTGTGGCTGAAAGGGAGCCAGAGCAGGAAGCACAGGTCAGGAGAGGAGGGTGTATTCTTGGGTCTAAGAGGAAACTGTGCTGAGGAGCTGTGGGGTCAGGTCAGCGTGGGGCTCTGTGTTGCCAGCCCCTCCCTGGGGGTGTAGCCTCGGCCAAGTTCCCTGGGGTCTCCAAGCCCAGCCTCCTCATCTCAGGTGGACAGTGCCTTCCCTGTGGAGTCATTTTAAAGGAATGATGTACAGGTCCTAGGAAAGCACCAATATTCCATACAGGCATCTTCCTTTTTGCCATTAATTAACTTTATTACCTTTAAGACAGTTTCTTAACTTCCCTGTGACTGGTTTTCTTCTTGTCAAATAGCAATACTAATACCTGTTTTATCTACACTTGGAGGTTTTTATGAGGGTCAAATGAGATAATAGACTTGAAAGCATTTGGAAAATATCCAAGCGTGAGCCACTATGATGAATGACTCCTGTGGCCATTGCGACTGTTCAGAGAGGGAGCACAGGGAAGAGCAGATGTGCTAACGCTACCCTCTCGGTACTCTAGGAATTATGGTGGTGGTCATGTAGAAAAAAAAGAGAGAGAAAAAAGAACTAATCTTTTAATAATATTTTTCAATATAAATGTGATATAGGAATCCTCCAGATTTTGTTTTCTAACCTTGAGTGGGCTTTTCTGTTTATTAAATAATACACTATTTTTCTCGGGCTCTGTATACAACTCTGAGAATAAAATTGCACAAGTGTTACTTTTTGAAACAAATTTATTATTTAATATTACACTGGACATACGTTTATGTTACAAATCGCTCATCCTCTAAGAATGTCAGCATGTACATTCACATCAAACATGAAAAGAAATCTAATTTATGTTTCAGCATGGCTTAGACTTCAATGACACTATTTTTCCTGAATTTATGTTCATATGTACACATCTCTACAGGATTTTCGCAACATCCTATGGCATCCTTATAGAACCAGAAACTAGTAGGACATCCTAACATTAAGGCACAGATGTCTCTGTTAAAATGAGCAGTAGGAATCCTCTGTGGATTTGAAGAACAATTCCCTGAAGAATTTACCCCTATCAGTTGCTGGATCATGATTACAGCAGAAAACCAGAAAGCTGAAAGCAGTGTGTGGGGAGAAAACGGATCAGAAATACCAAATTATGCAGTTGGCCTAAATGCAGTCAGATGTCAGCGAAGGCACCATGTGCAGGCTCTCTCTTCATACTCAACGTGTCATTTTTTTTAATAAAACACACATAAATAAGTAAATAAAAGTTCTGCAAATTACAGTCTAGGAATTTAGAAATATGCCTTTTTTTTCTTAAAGTGATCTTACCATTTCTTAAACTTTCTAAGCAACTCCAACATGTTATAGAGATGCCCTTTAATTCATGGCCTCTGAGTAGATCAAAACCTGACCTCCTTTTTCTCTGGGCCTGGAGAACATGTGTTGCCACGTTGAGAGCCCATCCCAGCCCAGTGGTGTGGCCTTTTCAAATTGAACTTAAACCATTTGGTATGCAAGTTCTTTCGGTCGTGGCCAAACATGACTTCCTGTTTCTGAGGAGAAAGGCTTAAAAAGTCTCATAAAAAGACTCAAAGGGCTTCTTGGATATCAAAGGGTCCTTACGAAACATTGTTTGACGAGTTAAATGTATGAAATAAGAAACACACGGAATTCATTTCCTTTAAAATGCACATGGGATTAAGGATTATGGAGAAAAAGGCTTAGAAAAATGCATTTTAGTTTTATCAAACTTAACTTAAAATGTGTAAAACATAGCTTGAATTGCATTAAATATTTAAATCATGGTTAACAATCTGTCTTAAAATGTGCAACTGTTTACACACACATATATTCAGACAGAAGGTGAACTTGTAAAATAGTGTGATCGATTTTTAAAGTTCATAGAACTTTTACATCCAAATATATATGTTTCAAAATACACACCTTGTAGGCCCTACACGTAACGCAGAGATCCTGCCTCCCAACCCCACTCCACGACAACTCACGCCATGCCTTCTGTGTTTCAAAGCTGTCTTCAGGGTTTGTAAAACATTGTTTTGAATCGTTTCAATCTTCATTTTATAGCTATATTTGGAAAGAAGAAATTTCTTTTAGAGTGAAGCTTTATGTATAAATTAAATGACAAATCTGGGAATTCTAATTTAGGCTTAAGAAAATCAGATGCGATTCTGTAGTGGGTCTCTTAAACCGGCTCTCTGACAGCCATGACAGAGGATATGTAAAAGTGTTTAAAGCAATGGAATCATTCCTAGAAGAAACATTCTGACTCATCAGATGATTATTTCAAAAGATGATACCCATCTACATGGCTATATTTTGTAACATCTGTTCAAAACAAATCTCGTTACTATATAATGACTGTGTGTTACGATGTGGGCGTCTCTGTGTGTTAGCAGATAAAAGAGAAGAGGAGAAACATCAAAATGTTTACAGGGGAAATCCCCAAATGGTAAGATTATAGGTGATTTTTACTTTCCTTTTTGTACTTATCAGTTTTTAAATGGCCTATTATGAGCTTATCAGTGTTAATATTGTGTTTAATAACTGACTGTCAAAATCAAAGTCTGATTTGTAGCGTTTGCCCATTTTCATGATGGAAATAATCCTGTTACGGCTTATTTTAAGATACCAACTTGAGGTCAGGGCAGGCATTGTTGGGTAGAGACGCCCTGATATGTCAGACAGTGCAGACCATCTTCAGAACACCACTGGGGCCCTTGTTCCTTTTATAGAAAAAGAAAACATTTCACATAAAAAGAAAATGACTATATGAGACTTGTGAATAAATTATGGCCCCAGATATTTTCAAATGTATTTTTCAAAAGGGAAGAATTACACTAGCATGTTAAACAGGTTATCTTTGTTTCAGGGTTTGAGAATAAAGAAAGATCTAGAACACATCTTATCGTAGATTGAGGCTCCTATTTGGGATAACCATATCATCATTCATTATCTAAACTGTGACAACTTTAAGAGTGAAAAGGATTACTATTATTTATTTTGCAGGAAAACAGGCACAAATTGCAACACTCTCTAGAAAACCATAAAGCATGGTCATCCTACTTACTCTGAGCATTTTGAGAAACCTTAGCCTTGCCTGACACAAAATTTGATCCACAGATTGGTGCTTACAGATGCAGCATGCACTGAACTTTTATCTTGTTATTTTTGGTAATACCAAATGTGTATTAAACCACTAATTTGTGAGAGGCACGGTGCTGGGTGATGGCGGTGCTGGGTGATGGGCATGAAGATGGACTGCAGCAGCAGAATGTGCTGTAGTTTGGTAAGTACAGGAATAGAGATTTTACAAGGCACTGAGAGTTACAAAGCGCTTGTGACTTCAGAAGAGAAGCTAAGGAATGGTTTCATATTCATTCTCTTGGGGTCTCTGGACGGAGGGGCTGTCTCCCATTTCACCTTGAGACATGTGATGAATTCCTCATTATTCAGGAAGAAGAAAGAAAATACATTGAATTCCAAGCCAGAAAATTCACCCTCATCTCTGTGTTGAATCTGGAAATACAGCACCACCTCCTTTCCACCCTGTGGAAAATCTACGTAGATCCTATGCATCACTCCAGGAAGGAATCAAAGCCATTATGCAAGCCATCCCTCAGCTCTCATGCCCCTCCTGGAACCTTTACTGATACATGTTGATCAAAACAATCTCTCTAATAGATCACTATAGTACTTTTTGCTGGTGGCTAGTATATACTCTCTTCTAGTCGGTTAATTCCCCAATCTATGTTTTAGCTTCTCCAGTAAGATAAAAACGGACTGTTCTGTGTAAAAAGGGTCTTTAATCTAATAGCTGATCTCTTTCACAAACTGCCTACGATCATGTTTTGCTCACAGAAACAGCTAATGAAGTCTGCATTTATTAATGGACTGAAAATCACTTTGGCGTATGTGTGGTAAGCACTGTATAAGATAGTGAAGACCTGTTAATACTAAAAATGTCTTAATGTAAGCAAGACGTTTAATGAATTCTGATCTAATCCTATCACAGCAAAGAAGAACTCTGATAAATCAGAGGGAAGTGAGCAATGTAATCTAGCTGAAAGGGAGCAAAGCCTTGGATTCTGCCTTCTAAGGCACGCACATCAATAAACCCAGAAAAATGCAGTCCTGGTCGCATAGCTGTGCTTTGATGTGGGTGCTGTCTTGGCGGTCACTTTTTATATTAAAATTTCATGCTAATGTGGGGCAGTACAATACATTCAGGATAAAGAGTCCAGCGTTTTGGAGTCAGCCCCCGTCTGTCATAATCTGCAGCGTGATCTGAGTGTGCCTACCGGAAGCCTGTCCTGTGGCTGAGCTTCCTCGGCCCCACAGGATGCTGCACCTGATCCGTGATTCCTAGCTGACCTTTGGTTCTGCTGTCTGCTTCAGTTCCCCTGGTAACCTGACAAAGGTAAAACTGTCACTTATGTTACTAAGCAACCCTCAGGATAAAAGGACCACTGATCAGTACATGTTCTCTGAACTGGAAGGAGCTAAAAGTGAACTAGGAATACCTGATGGGGATGCTGTGCTTTGGGCTTTCTGGAGTCTGGTGACTCATAACCGTCGCATCCTTACACCCATGAAAAGGTGAATTGAGGGGAGGACACTGACTTCTCTAGGGGCTTTTTTTTTTTTGGAGAGGGAGGACTGCTCGTGTTGCCCAGGCTAGAGTGCAATGGCGCGATCTTGGCTCACTGTAACCTCCACCTCCCGGGTTCAAGCCATTCTCCCACCTCAGTCTCCTGAGTATCTGGGGTTGTTGGCTAATCTTTCGTATTTTTAAGAGAGATGGGGTTTCGCCCTGTTGGTCAGACTAGAGGTGATCCACCCGCCTCAGCCTCCCAAAGTGCCTAGATTACAGGCGTGAGCCACCGTGCCTGGCCTAGGGCCTTAATTTGAATTGAGAAGCTTTTTGTTTTGTTTTTGCTTTTGTTTTTGAGCGGCGTCTCGCTGTGTGGCCCAGGCTGGAGTGCAATGGCGTGATCTTGGCTCATTGCAACCTCTGCTTCCTGGGTTCAAATGATTCTCCTGCCTCAGCCTCCCAAGTAGCTGGGATTATCTATAGTCGCATGCCACCATGCCAGGCTAATTTTTCATACATTTAGTAGAGACGGGGTTTAACTATGTTAGCTAGTATGGTCTCGATCTGACCTCATGATCCGCCCACCTCGGCCTCCCAAAGTGCTGGGATCACACGTGTGAGAGACCATGCCTGGCCCTGAATTCAGAAGCTTTTAAACCAGGGAAGCTCCTGTATTTACTGGACATGGATCTCATTTCGTTGCCCGTGTGTTGACCAGGTGCCTGTACCTGTGCTGCTGTTAGAACACTCACTGTTGGTGAGGAACATTTAGCACTGCAACACGGCAAGCTTGGGTTCCCTCCAGGAGCCTCCTGAGCAAACTGGAGCCAAGTGTGGTCTTGGGTAGCCTTGCAGGTTGGCTACCCCTTAGAGGATACTTTGGTGGGAAAAACACCAGTGCCTAGTATTTTTCCTAGTATTCAAAAACGCATTTTTGAATCAAGGATTCTGTGGTAAGCTGAAAAAAAAATGCCACACATATTTCTACTGCCATAATTTCAAAAGTATCTATAATCTTTAGTTTGAAAAAGTACATTAAAATGCTAAGGAATTTATTCTAGTTGTGGTGTACTGAGCATCTTATTATTATATAGTGATTATATAAAAAGTTTGAATTTGAGTTGTTTTTGCTTCCAACATTTCTTCTAGATATAACATTTTATACTTTTAATGTTTATGTCTATGATATTATAATTATTATTAATATCGAATGTGTCCACTAACGTTTTTTACCAACTAGAAAAATCAACAGATTCACAACTTTCCATGCAAAAACATTTTCCTCAAATGTCAGCTGCGAAAACTAGTTTGAACAAAAGCAGGCTTTAATTGCTTTGGGAAGAGGTGATTTCTTACGAACTAAGAGAATGTTTTCAAGAGTACATGCATTTAATATATATTAAATATTGTATATGTTTAGGTAACATATACATATTATGTATAGACGTAAATATTTGCAAATGCTAGCATACAGCATCTCATTCATTATTTTAAAATGTACTCCATTCTTATTTCTTAACTTCTTTCAATAGAGCTAAAGAGATACACTCTGGTTGATCTCAGACCCCATGGAGGCGTATCATGTGATTAAGAAGGTAACTGGATCTCTAAATGCATAGAGTTTTGTTGATGAAAATCTTGTAATTGCACCCAGAAATGTGCTGGAAAGCAGCACTGGCTGGAATAAATCAGAGTAATCAATACCATGTGACAAATTATCCTTAGCTATCTCTTACTAGAATAGACTCTACACCAAGACTGATATAGGTAGTAGAATCAAATGATTCAAATTTTGCTCCATCTAGCAAACATTTAATTAAATAGAAATTTGAACAAAGGTGAAGGGACTCAGAAGAGACTAGAAAATTCACTGACTTTGAATAACTGAGTTTACTAAACTGTTCAAGACTGAATCCAGGCATTTAACTAAGAAAACAGTTAGGATGTGAAGAAATTCATGTCCCCAGAAATCACAGCATAGTTTTCTTTTCATAGAGGGCCTGTTACTTAAAAAAAAAAAGGCTCAGAGTTTAGCCAAGACATGGGAAGAGAAAATTCCCTCCTTCCCAGTCCTACTTCTGTCAACATTACTTAGAACATGTGTTTGATTTAAAAATCCTACAAAGCATCAGGAAATAGAAAATGAAAAAAGAAAAAAGAAAAAAAGGAAACATGGGGAAAAAGGAAGTTGTGGTTATTAGGGTGTGAGACCCCATACAAAGAGGTTTTCTTCTGCCAATGCCCAATGCCTTTCTTCAGTCTTCCTTTCCACAGCATTTCTTAAGGAGGCAGCTACAAAGAGACTCAGGATTTGTGAGCATCTTGAATAGATCAGAGGAAATTCAGATGAATTGAGAGGAAAAAGTGGCCTCAATTATTGGAAGTTCAGGGCCTAAAGGAAAGCAATGTCAGGCATTCATGAAACAAGAGCATGACCAAAAAAAGAAAAAAAAAAAAAAAAAAAAAAGGGAGGGGGAAGAAAAAAGATAAGAAAGGGGAGGAGCCAGAAAAGACGTGAGGAAAGAAGGGGAGACAAGGAGGTAAGGAAAAAAGGAGTCAGAGAGGGAAGGGAAAGAAAAGCTGGTGAAACTGATGAAGAAAACAGAAAAGAATTGTGGCTAGAATGAAAGAAGGAAAGAACTAAGCAAAGAGAAGTTTAAGAGAAGGAAGAGAAATAAGAGAGGAAAAAGACCTAGAGGCAATGCACAGTTTAAATAGTAAACTATTAAAAATATGGCAAGACCTTCATTTCCAGATTGTTGCAGGACACTTCTCGGGCTGTAAATGTGTTCCATTACAATGAAAGACTCAGCAATGACTATTGTTTCATCAAAGAATTGTGTTTGACAAAATCAGGAATCAGAGAACCATTGTGACATTTTTTGAAACAAAATTTCTACAAATTCATTAATGCTTTAAAAAACTAGAATTCTGCTTAATTTTTTCCAGTACCCACGTGCTTTCCTTAGCAGGAGCCCAGTCTCAGTAAAACCAACACAGGAGAGCACCTGTAACTACAATCTTTTTATAACGAACCCATTAATCTTCCTCACAGTGAAATTGAACACATGGCCACTGGTCATATATGTACTAAGTTTTCAGCTTTGAAGCATGTATTTTCCTACATGCAATCGTTAGTCTCAATGGATATAAGATCATTGACATCTTTTCGATTGAAGTGTCCAGGATATGTGTGGAGGAAAAGTTAAATATTAAATTTGAACTCGATTGAACATGGACAAAAACAATGGTCACCAAGTCATGGAACAGGTTGCATAAGTACCTTGAGGCAATCATCCAGCACTGTTTCAGAGAAATCTGTTCCTGTACGTTAGTTATTGAAAAATAACAGACAATCGCAAAAACAAGTTGACATTTTTGTGTTCCTTGAGCTCAGTCACAAAAGGCCCTTGTGACTGGGCCTCATGCCAAACAACTCATTACAAAAGGAGCTAGGGTTCCAGACGATGCTGAAGCTTCTTGAGACCTCACCTCGTCTGTGCAGGGACGGGTGGCTGACTCTGGAGCCCAGGCTGTTGCTTCCCAGTATGGTGATAAATCCTCCATAGTCTAGTGAGTGTAAATATAAATATAAATATATATGTATACACACACATATATATAGATATAAGTGTAGATATATATATATATATATATGTCTTTTCCCTTCTCCCCTTCCTATTGCAATTTATTATATCATTTGCTTATTATATCTGTATTGCCGCATACTTGGGATAAAGTTTGTTGACCCTTAAAGGTATTGTGTGTGTGTCTTTTCTTCTCCCCTCGTGAGTCTCCTGCACAGAACATGTCTTCACAAATGCAATAATCTCAGCCTCTGAGTGCTTGGATTTTTCCCCCCAAGAGACAAAGCAAGATACATCCACAAACAGGAAAACTCACAAAACCAAAGACCATAAGTTGAGCTCCATGGATGAGACAATGAAGACCATATTCCCGCCACTTTTGAGCTCCTCTAATTTGGTTCCCAAAAACAGCTTGGTGGAAGTGCAGGGGTCTGGAAGGGGTCTGGCTCTCCACCAGTGAGCCAGGGTGCTGTCTTCTAGACAAGTGTGCACATGGGGTGTGGGAGGAGGGAAGCTTGTGTATAAGCAACACTGTGGAGAAATTTCATTCATTAGCTTCACAAAACAGCTCTTCAAAATGGCCAATTTTGTGATGTATTATCACAATTCAGCATGTGAAGCAGTTTCACCATCCGAAATGTACACATTAGTTTGGAGATAATTATGAGTTCAGACCCCTCTTCAGTCAATCACTCTGCAACCCTCATCCAAGCCGTTTTCTAAAGCAATTGAAAATTACCAGTTAAGAATGCTCAGGAATGTGTGTCATAAGATGCTTCCATATGCAGATCCGCATTGAAGATTTGAGAACACATGTCACGTCAAAGCCCCATTGTGTCAAGGATCCATTGCTTTAAAATAGTTCTTACACAGGAATTTAGAATTCAATAGACTGTATCAGCTTCAAGGAAGGAGTCAAAGGAGGGTGATTAAATAATACATACTTTCAAAGCTAGCTGTTTATATGACCAAAGTAGTACTATAGTCGATTCTTTAAATACCGATTTCTTAAAACATGAGGAGGTGCACATGTTAATAGTTTCTTGTGTTGCTGCCAAATAAATTAGGATATCAGAAATGTGGAAAAGTTCTCACTGAGAAATAATCACCCGGTTAATTTCAGTTCTTAGAGAACAGAGGGCAGATTTTTTGTGATGGTTGCCCAGATGGCAGGTCGGGGAAGAAAGAGAGCTGTTGAAGAGTGTGTGGGACTTGCCACCCTTGTAGGACTCCCATCCATTCAAGTCTGCTCCATGCCAAATAGAACAGTGACTGCAACACCAGCCATGCGTGACTCTCTTCTCTCTCTTGTCCTCCTTCCACCTGGCCCTGGAGTGACCTGACAAATGGGTTACTTGTAGCCCCTACCACCCCGCAACAAATTATGCCACCAGCTGGCAGAAGAGCTGAGCCTGCAGCAGGTAGGCACAGCCATGGACCTTGGCCAGCCATTGGCCTTTCACTTGATGTCTTTCCTTCCGGTTCCTCTCCTCGCTTCTCACTCCTGTCCTGGACATTCCTAGCCAAATGCAACTGAAATACTAAGTAAGCTAACGTGAGGCTGACAATAATAGTAAAGCCTCCAGAACTTTCTACCTTTTCAAGGCATCTCTAATGCTTTCTGGAGTGTGATCAAACTCTACAATGTTGTATCTCCCCCACTAAATTACAGTCTTTGAGGGTGGAGATCTTGCTGATGAATTTCAACAGTGATTTGTGCATTGTCGTCGGCGTGCACCCTGCCTTTGCTCATCCTATTTTCCCAAGCTGGCATTTTCTTAATTTAGCCAAACCACTGCATCTCATTGGCAAATCCTTTGCAGGCTGTGGACATCTCTTCTTATTGACATTTTTAGAGTTGACTCTGATAGGGCCTGCCAAGTATTGTGGGGAATTTTTTTCTACCATCTTTGTCTTAGCTTTATAATTGGATCCTCAGCTACTGGAGAAAGGCTTATGGGCACAACAGGAAGAGGAGTGATTCCTGCCATTTATCCAAACAGAAGGAAAAAGAGCCTGATTCCAGAGCACTTAAGTAACAAAAGGCACTTTCTAGCAACTCAACTCTCATAGGCAAGAAGTCTAGCATAATGGGTAATGTCAAATGAGTTCAGCACTTCAGCTGTTTTATTTATCAGTTGTATGGTCTTGGGCAAATTATATGATTCCAAAAGGTCAGTATGTTTATTTCTAAAATAGGAAAAATAATGCCATTTACCTAACAGGGCTTTAGTAATTTTTTTTTTTATTTGCATTAAGTTCCTAGAATAACATCTGGAACAAAACAAATTCTCAACATATTTTAAATATTATCTTCATTGTTTATTTTGTTATTGTATCAGTATCACACCTGTGACCCCATGGCCTCTAGAACTGCTTTGTATTTCTTGTAGTCACTCAAAAAATACTTGCTGTTTCTTAGTTTCTTTGTTTATTAAGTTACTATTTTTTTCTAATGTTTGAAAACACATATTTGCAATGTAAATATGAAAACAACACAAAAAATATGTACTAAATATCAAGTCTTCTGCCCTAACCTCCAAAACTTCCCACTAAAGCAGTCACCCTTACCACTTATTTATGTGTCTTCCAAAAATAAGTTGCATGTATGTCAGTGTAAGTGTGTCCATTTACGTTCCTTTACACCAAGTAGTGCTGAAACTCTCTTCATGCTCCTGCCCAAGCCCACACTTCTGTCTTCCCACGAGAAGTAAGAAATTCTGCTGTGTTGAATTTTATTTCCTTAGTATATCTTTTTCAATAGTTTTTCCCTACCTAACTTTAAACAATATATTTCTAGTTAAACTTACATTTGAACTTAGAAAAAGTGCTATCAATCACCGCTTTGTTGTGATTAACAACACAACGAAGTACAATGTGTACAAACATACACATTTTTAGCTTTTTGCTTTCTTTTTTAACCATATTTTTTGATTTACAAAAGTAGTTGAGTCAATTGATCAAGAAAACTCTCATAATTGTGAATTGATGATATGACATTATTTTCTAAAAACAATTATGCCACAAATATTATTTTAGTATATCTTCTAAAATTTCCCCCCACCCTTCGGAACCCAATAGCTAAATATCGATAACACTTCAAAACTATAAAAATGGTGTATAGAAATAAGAGCTGGAATTGAAGCTTACTTTCTCATTAGCAGAATGGGGCACGAAAAAGTGTTGGAACTCATTATCTCATCACATCTATTAGAACTCCAAATACATGCATTATTTAGGATATTAATAACTTTCACACAAATACTAATGATGTCACATGATCCTAGGATTAAATCAACAGTTTTGTTTCTAGTTTATCTGGTCTTTCACATTATTCTTAAAAATAGGAATAATGTTGATTATATGTGTATATATGTGTATGTATATGTGTATATATGTATATGTATGTGTATATATATGTCTATATGTGTGTGTGTATATATACACACAAACTGTTTTATTATGTTAGACCATAATATATTGGCTGTTAAAAAATAACTTTGACACTTTCTATGCAAAACCAATTAGATCAGCAGCATCATCATAGTTCCAGGAGCACAGATTTTAAATTCGTGGGACTCACAATTCAGCATTGAAACAAAGTCCTTCTGTGTAAAGGTGTTAGTTACGAATCCTCATGTGATTGAATATAACAGTGGAATGGTAAGTAAGCCATAAGCACCTTAGAGTGAGCATCTGGGCCCCTTTGAAAATTTTAGCTCGGATTCCTAAATGCCTTTGTAGCTGGGGAAAAGCTGGAGACCATGACTGAACCAACTCTACAAACATGTATTTTTATGGTTTGCATGCATTCATTTTACCAAATCGTTTTATATCCAGTATTTAATTTGCTTCTCATTTCTCTGGGAGAAAAAATCTCGTTAGTCATCTGGATAAATACAACTAAATCAATAAAATGAGACTTTATGTTGATATCGAGGTAAATCTAAGAGTATAGTCTAGTCTCAGTTTGTTTGCTAGTTTGAGTGTTTTGTTTCTTCTTCTCCCCTTCCCTCCCTTGACCCCCTCCCCTTTCTTCCCTCCCTCCATCTCTTCCTTCCTTCCCTCCCTCCCTCCTTACTTCATTTCTTCCTTCCCTCCTTCATTCCTTCCTTCCCTCCTTCATTCTTTCCTTCCCTCCTTCCTTTCTTCCTTTTACATTTGTTAAAAAGCTGCTATATGCCTGGTATTGTGCTATGTTCCAGGGCAACAAATAGGGCACAGTCATTTGAACTGAAAGTTACAAACACTCAAATAGATGTGGGTCATGTTGAGTGTGATTACAGCAAGTGGGTGGGTCTGGTGGAGAGGAAGGTGAGTCAGAGACGTGTCGCACTATAGTAAGGCTAGAATTCCATCTGCTCACATACTTGGTCCTTCTGCTGGCTCTATTTTTTTAATAAAATGTCTTAAGATATACTAAGAGGCAAATTAAACTGGCAGAGATTTCTTTCATGATGAACAAAACAGCTTTGTAGTTTGTATAAAACCTATAAAAATGGGTAGTTAGAGGAAACATAAACACTGACTCACTTGCAACTAGAGGGAGTATCAGTGTCTCCCATATATACAACATGACTTTAAACAATGTCAGTTTCTTTCACGTTTCTATGGTGATATCCCATGGTACTTATAGACTTAGTGGAATTACACAGGCCAAAGTAGGAAAGTAGGTCACATGATACTGACGTTGCTAGTAAATACAAACTCTCTCCTTTCAGAGTGACTGGATAGAGGCAAGGAAAAACAAAATCATTTTATAAGAAGAACAAAGTACAAAGCAAGTAACAATGGGATAGAAACATGACCTGTGTTTAATTAGCTGGTCCTATTTTTGGGCTACTTACTAAGCATATTCAATAATAGCCAATCTCAAAAACATCATGCTAAATAAAAAAAAAGCCAGTCACAAAGACAATATATTCTATTATTCCACATCCATGAAATGTCCTAGGCAAATCTACAGGGACACAGAAAATGCATTAGTGGTTGTCTGGGACTTGGGAGTGGGGAGCAAGAATGAGGACCTCTGATTTTGCGTAGGGGGTTTTGTTAGGAAGTGACAAAACTGTTTTTCAAATATATTGTGACTAGTGTTGAACATGACTGTGAATATACTAAAAGCCATTAATGTGTACACTTTAAATGGGTGAGATTCATAGTATATAAATTATATTACAATAAAGCAAAAAATGAAAAAGTTGAGTGACTCTAGGATTAGGATATTCTCCAGCCCCCGAATGGCTACCCCATTTTGCCAAGAGTGCACCTAAAGAATCACTCCTCCTGAGAGGCTGGGCTCAGGGTCCTCCCAAGCATGGACAGCCAGAAGCCTCTCACCAGCCAAAATCAGTGAAAAGGCCAAGCCACAAAAGAGATGGTTACAAGCAAGAGACCTGACCAGTTACCTAATGAATGAACCAGCAGGAGACTGGAGGGAATATTTTCTAGTTGTTTAATTTTCATATCCATGCTCCTTCAACAGGAAGATCTCCTCCAGCTCAGTGGCTTCATTGCTACCTTGGTATCCCTGAGCTTCTCTGTCCACATCAAGGAGTCCCTTCCTTCCTGGCAAAGTGCTGGGGGAACACAAGCAGTCACCTTCAGCTCCTCTTAGAGGAGGGTGGGTGTCTTTTGCACTGACTCTAAAGTTCTTTTTTTCCAGGCTCACTTTACCTTTTTTTTCTTTTTCTTTTCTTTTCTTTTCTTTTTTTTTTTTTTGAGATAGAGTTTCACTCTTGTTGCCCAGGAGTGTAGTGGGCGATCTCAGTTCACTTCAACCTCCACCTGTCAGGTTCAAGCAGTTCTCCCATCTTAGCCTCCCCAGTAGCTGGGATTACAGGTGCAGGCCACCACACCCAGCTAATTTTGTATTTTTAGTAGAGACAGGGTTTCTCCATGTTGTCCAGGCTGATCTTGAGCTACTGACCTCATGTGATATGCTTGCCTTGGTGCCCCAAAGTGCTGGGATTACAGACATGAGCCACCACGCCCAGTTCCCACCTTGCCGTTTTGGGTTTCTTTTTTTCAGGAAAAAATAGCTCCTGAGTAGGGTGGGGACTTGGAGAACTTTTATGTCTAGCTCGAGGATTGTATATGCACCAATCAGCACTCTGTGTCTAGCTCAGGGATTGTAAATGCACCAATCAGCACTTTGTGTCTAGCTCAAGGTTTGTAAACACACCAATCAGCACTCTGTGTCTAGCTCAAGGTTTGTAAATACACCAATCAGCACTCTGTGTCTAGCTCAAGGTTTATAAACACACCAATCAGTGCTCTGTGTCTAGCTGATCTAGTGGGGACTTGGAGAACTTTTATGTCTAGCTAGAGGATTGTAAATGCACCAATCAGCACTCTGTGTGTAGTTCAAGGTTTGTAAACACACCATTCAGCACCCTGTCAAAAAGGACCAATCAACTCTCTGTAAAATGGGCCAATCGGTTCTCTGTAAAACGGGCCAATCAGCTCTCTGTAAAATGGACCAATCAGCAGGATGTGGGTGGGGCCAGATACCGGAATAAAAGCAGGGTGCCCAAGCCCGCAGTCCCAACCGCAACCCAGTTGGGTCGCGGTCTGGAGTGTGGAAGCTTAGTTCTTTCACTGTGGGTCCACACCACCTTCACGAGCTGTAACACTCAGCCGGAAGGTTTGCAGCTTCACTCCTGAAGCCAGCGAGACCATGACCCAACCAGAAGGAAAAAGCTCTGAACACGTCAGAACATTAGAAAGAACAAACTCCGGACACACCATCTTTAAAAATTGTGATATTCACCATGAGGGTCCGTGGCTTCATTCTTTTTAAGTCGCTGAGCCCAAGAACCCACCAGTTCTGGGGACACCATCACCGCTGATTTGTGCGAAGCCCGTCTTTGACTGATTTTTATCCTCTTCTGTTCTCATGCTGTACTGCATTTTCCCCTTTTAGCAAACACACGTGGTTCTTGTGTGTGACTTTATGTGTATGTACTCATTCAAAATGGGTGAATGTATTTGAAATTATTCGGAGTATTTACTGTAAATACATTAATGTTATAATTATTTCAGTGTGTCTACTTAGTTTCATAAAATTGTGTTTGAATATCACCTACCAAGTGATTTGAACATTTATGCAAAGCAAGTATGTAAAATCAATCAGGCTACTATACCATAAGATCCTTGAGGAAGAGCATAAGTGCTTTCTAAATGTTCCGGGAATGTTGAAAGAAAGAATGAAAAATGAACTAAACAAAGGAAGGAAGGAGAAAAGAAAGAAAATGCCTGAGCTCCTGCGTATATGACCTCTTGAACATTGACCTCTATGAACTGTGCCACTGCTTTGCTTCTCTTCATATTATGGCCATTCTTACTTATGTGATATTCCTCCCTTCTGACCTAAGCATTCAAGCATGTTGTTACATAACAGCAAATGTTTCCCATCACAGCCTATCTTTATTGATACAGTCAGCACTCACAGTATTCAAAAACAGATTGGTCATGCATAAGCCAAGTGTTTGCTGATAGCTCATTAATCCCAGATGCTCAAACTGTTAGGCATTCTACTTGACACTACCTCCCACAGATTTTATACCCAGGCACATTTCGGGTAAACACTAAGCAGTTCGGAGGAACTATGGTGAAGTCATTACCAAGGTTACTTGGTTTGTTGGAAGCTGACAATAAAAATGACGGCATTCATGGTTCTGCCTAGGACCGAGGCTTTGCCAAAAGGTAACATTCATAGGCTACTGGCTAGGTTTTGCCAGCTCCATACTGAAGGAGATGTTCCAACTGGAAGCCATGAATTTAATTATTCCAGTCTTGCCTAAAAGAGTCAGATACTAAAAGTACTGGACACAAGAAGCTAGAATAGCGATTTCAGAGGAAGATGTAGTATGAGTTTGTTTTGTGTGCATCAGGTTCAGCCCCTCATCGTTCAAGTTCAAATTCATGTTTCACATCCCAGTGGACCCTACCCTGATTCACGAGTCCCCAGTGATCTTCCTCTCACGTGAAGTTCACCTCTACTCAACTCCAGTAGGTCTAAGTTTTGCTTATCATCATTCAGTACTTACGTGGTGCTGTTACTCTGTTGTGATATGACACTTCAATATTTGTAAAATTCTGACTTACATTTTGATTTATCTGACTTATATTTCTACAGAAAACTTATTGAAATGGAGATATTTCTGGGTAGAAGATTTTTAAGGATGCACTCAGAAAAATCATCATAAAGGGAGTTAGGGAAGCAGGTGTGAGAGAAGGAGTCATTAAACTGTAATGCAGGCCGGGAGTGGTGGTTCACACCTATAATGGGAGGCCAAGGTGGGAGAATCACTTAAGGTCAGGAGATGAGACCAGCCTAGCCAACATGGTGAAACCCTGTCTATACTAAAAATACAAAAATGAGCCAGGCATGTTGGTACATGCCTGTAGTGCCAGCTCCTTGGGAGGCTGAGGCATGAGAATTGCTTGAACACGGGAGGAAGAGATTGAAGTGAGCCAAGGGTCGCGCCACTGCACTCCAGCCTGGACAACAGAGCAAGACCATGAAAGAAAGAATAAAGAAGGAAAGCAAGCAAGCAAGAAACCCTGCAATGCAGCTATAACCGAGACCTCAGTTAACCATATAGGCAGCTCTGGAACCAGCATGGTCAGGATAAATCACAGGATTTGTCCTGAATCAAGGCAAAAGACTGGACATTTGTTCCCCCAAGGAGTCTATCGGACATAGCTTGCTCCTGAGGAGTAGTGACAAACTTTGGGGAGGCAACTCCTTCCAGAAGAAGTCACTTTGTGAACAGGTACCTGTTGGTGGTGAGTCCCCAGCCCTTCCAGTAGTCAGGGAAAATGAGTGTCTTCTCCCCTGCAGAAGGGAGACCTGCATGGCATATCATCCCACATCCCACATACTGTAGCATTTTAGCAAAAACAATTAAAGGTGGTAGATATTATTATTGCAATTTCCTAAAGGGGGAACCTAAGACCTACGGAAGCTCACATGTGGCCATCACTCCATACGTGGGTCACACAGCTGTGCAGTGACAGAGGCAGGTCTTGAATCCAGGTTCCAATTTTTCGAAAGTGGAATATAGGTAGTTTCACATAAAAACTTCTGAAGAAAAAAGACAGGAAGACACACAAAGAGCTCAGGAAAGCTAAAGAGATTGGAACTTGTTAAGACAGGTTCCAATAATACCATACTGTCACATCTAAAATGAATATCAGTCCAACAATGCAAAAAGTACGGGAAAGCAATTTCCTTGTGCATTTCCAGTAAGTCAAATAGGAAGAGCCACCCCTTCACCTCCTTAATCCAGTCCTGGAGATTCCACAGAAGGGAGGGCATTAATCAATTAAAGTACAACGAACTGAATAAAAGCCATAAAAAAAATCTCTGTATAAAGATGGTATGCATGCTGTGACTCTCGTGTTTGTGCATTAGAAAGAATAATCATCCTGGGTGCCACAGTATGTGAAAGGACAATTTTAACTAGATCCCTTTCTTTCCTATTTTACCTGTGAAAACCAGAGAACAACTCTGCCCAATGAGTATGTTTAGGCTAGAGAAGAAAGAAGAAAGAGAGAAAGACAGGAAAGAAGAAAGAAAGAAAGGGAGGAAGGAAGGAAGGAGAAAAGAAAGAAAGAAAGAGGAAGGAAAGAAGGAGAGAAAGAAAGAACAACAAAAGAAAATAAGAGAAAGAGAGGAAGATAAAGAATGAAAGAAGAAAGAAAGACTGACAGAACAAATAGAAAAAGAAGAAGAGAAAACTAAAGACGTAAGAGAGAGAGAGGAAGAAAGAGAAAGAACAAGAGAAGAAGGAAAGAAAGAAAGAGAGAAAGAAAACCTTTTTTGACAACAGGTGTGGGCACATCTGGTATCCTCTGAGCATGTGTTCCTCATCTCCAATAGCTTCCAGCCCTCAAGCGACTCCTGATTGCAAATAATAAAATCATCTCTAAAGAGCAGCTCCAGGACCCTGGAGCAAATTTCAGTTCTACAGTCCCCTGCGCTGGGCAGTCACCTACACTTCTCGTAGCGTGGCACAGAAAGAAATCATGCTCGGACCTGGCACGTCCCTCCCTCCAGTCCTACATCTCGGCCAGGGGATTTAAAACTCTCAGGTGAATATAAACTCCCGAGGATAAATAATGAGAAAGTTAGATAAGTAAATATTACTGAAAAATAGGCAACTAATGTAACTCTTTATTCCAGATGTAGCATACTTATGAAAGTAGAGAGATTGGGAATATATAGGATGCGTTTGTAAGAGAGAATTTTTTATATTTCAAGCAGGAATAAGTAGTTATAAAGTAAGGAAATGGAGGCAGTATGCATTGAAAATACAGTAGATAAAATAAATATATTAATGGAAGAGTTTATTAAAAAGTGTTACAGCCAAAGAGTAAGAAAATAAGTTGTGAAATATTTCCTAAGACTATAAAGAAAAGAGTTAAAATAACAAAAACAAGTTAAAATACAAGAAAAAATGTTAACATATATGCAGGAGAGAACAGACATGCGAAAAGAAACCTATTTGAGGATGCTCTAGAATGATAGCAAAAACATTAATGGAGAGGAGAAAATAAAATTAAAAGTAATGATCAATATAGTCCAAAAATTAGAGAAAACTGTAAGAACTTAGGTTGAGAAAATTTATACAATAGCAAATAGAATAAATAAGAAAAAAATTTCAGATAGTATCAACATGATGCAGAGAAGGAGAGGTGGAACACAGTAAGATATTTGATATTTTTTCAGATTTGCACAGATAGATGACACGTACGCAAGGAGCTCAGAGAGGAAATTTGTCATGACTTTAATAAGTCAGAAATAACTTTTGAAAAAATAAAAACAGTTCATATGGCTTTTTATAAAAGAGTAGACAATTGGACCTCTCTAATGAAAGATTTAAAAATGTATATATAATGAATATTTCAATAAATATAAAAATGTATGATATATATTATATATAACCAGTTGGGGCTTAACTCAGATATACAACATTGCTTCAAAGTTCCAGCATCAATGCATTTTATCACATTAAAAAACAGAAAAAGTATATATATTATCATCTCCACGAATGCAGAAGCATTTGAAAAAAGTTAAAAAATTTTTAATTTGTTTATTTATAGTAAATGGATGCCCCAGTCAATGCAATAAGGAAGAAAAAAAAAAAAAACAGAAAAATTAGAGATGAGAAGAAAAAGCTATTCTTATTTGATGATGCCATCATCATGTTTGCTGATATTTTAAGAGCCTACAAATGATAATATCTAGAACCAAAATTCAGTTTTACCAGTATGCGGGATACCAACCAATAGCAAACTAACCCATCACATTTCTACCTGTTTGCAATAAACAGTGGCAAAATAAATAGAAAATATAATTTTTAGTAGTAAAAACACATGAAACATTCAGAAATAATTTAACAAAATGTGTATAAAAACTATAAAGTGAACATTAAAAACAAAAACAAACCAAAAAAAAAAAAAACTGAAACAAGAAAAATCAAATAAGGACTAAATAATTAGAGAGATATACTAAGGTCCTGTTTTGGAAAATTTAATATTGTTAGGATATGAATTATCATAAAACTGATATAGAGATTTAATACACACTAAATCAAAATCTCAGCAGTCTTTTTTGAAGCAATTGACAGATGCTAAAATATATATTATAATGCTAGTCATCTAGACTTACCAAAAGAGTTTTGAAATAGTAAAACAAATTTGGAGGACTTATTGCCTAATCTCAAGAATGCTGTAATCAGGACAGCATGACAGAAGCTTAGGGTCATTAATATAGCTAGATTAAGCAGAATTAAGAATTCAGAAATAGATACACACATACATGATGAAGACATTTTCAACAAACGTTGGAGTGGGAAAAAAATGAGTGCTTTTCAACACATGGTGATGGATAAATTAGATGTATTTATCCAGCACCATTTCCTCATATAATTCATTTCCTCATGTAATTCAAAAATTAACTTTAAATGCATAACACAATTAAAGAACAAAATGATAAAAAAACTTCTGCAAGCATACAGACAAGATCATTGTGAATTTAAAGTAACCACACATTTCTTAGGATACAAGAAGCATGAACCATGGGAAGAGATTAATAAAGTTGACAAATTAAAAAAAAAATACCTTTGAGAAGCCCTGTTACAAGACTAAAAGTACAGCCAAACATTAAGAGAAAATCTTCACAATACATTTACCTGACAAGGGGATCATATTTAGAATATGTAAGAAACTCTTACAACGAAACAAGAAGGGCTAAAACAGCAAAAATATTTGAATAGACACTTCATTAAAGGAGATACATGGATGAGAAAAACTCATGAAAAGATGTTCAGTATCACTGGTAATAATAAAAATGCAAATTAAGATTACAACAGCATACTATTGCATACCTAATAGAATGGCAAAAGTTAAAATGACTGAAAATACAAAGGGTAGAAGAAAATGTGAAACAAATTAAATTCTCATGAACAATGTGAATAAAAAAAATCATATAATCACTGTATGCCAGGTGCTACGGCTCATGCCTATAATCCCAGAACTTTGGGAGGCTGAGGCAGGCGGCTCACAAGTTTAAGCGTTTGAGACCATTCTGGCCAATGTGGTGAAACCGCGTGTCTACTGAAAAAAAAAAAAAAATTAAATACAAAAATTAACTGAGCATGGTGGCATGCACCTAATCCCAGCTATTCATGAGGCTGAGGCAGGAGAATTGCTTGAACCCGGGAGGTGGAGATTGTAGTGAGCCAAGATTGCACCACTGCACTCCAGCCTAGGCAACAGAGCAAGACTCCCTGTCAAAAAAAAAAAAAAAAAAAAAAAAAATCATATAACCACTTTAAAAAGTCTTTCCGTTTCCTATAAATACTTGCCATATGAGTACTCCGAAGTCATTATCTGCAAGAAAGAAAAAATTATGTCCTCACAAAGATCTGTACTGGAATGTTTATAGCAGATTTAACCAAAAACCGAAGCAATCTTAATGTCCACCAATGGGTAATCTGATAAACAAATGTGGTATATACACGTATAGATTCCATGACATCTATAATGGAATACTACTCATCAAATAAAAGGAACAAAGGGATAATACACATAAAACATGAATTATCTCAAAATTATTACACTCAACAAAATGAGGACAAGCATGAAGAGTGCATACTATGTGATTCCATTTATATGAAATTCTACAAAAGATTAAGCAAATTCATAATGACAGAAAGTAGATTACTGGATACCTGAAATTGGAGGGGAGACAAATTGCCTGCAAAAATGAAGGAAACTTCTGGAAGGACCATAATGTAACTTGATTATTGTTGTGGTTACAAGATATGTAAATTTTTCAATAATCACTGAATTAATTGTTTAAAATGATTCAATTTATGACATATAGTTACATATCAATAAAATTCACATATCTAAAAAGGGGTCAGATAAATACATTCTTATCAGTAATGTACTGACATACTTCGTTTCATTTCACTTGGCTTTACTGTGCTTGCCAGATATGAGTTTCTTATAAATTGAAAGATTTTAGCAACAGTGCGTCGAACAAGTCTATTGGCATCATTTTTTTCCACCAGCATGTGCTCACTTCACGTCTCTGTGTCACATTTGGGTAATCCTCGCAACTTTTTAAACTTTTTCATTATCATTATATCTGTTATGGTTATTAGTAATTTTTGATATTGCTATTGTAATTGTTTGGGATGTAATAAACCATGCCCATATAAGATGACAAATTTAGCTGATAAATGTTAAGTGTGTTCTGACTGCTCCACCAAATGACTGTTTCTCATCTCTCTTCCTCCCTATTTTTTGAGAAACAACAATATTGAAATTAAGCCAATTAGTAACCCTACAATGACCTCTAAGGGCTCCAGTGAAAGAAAGAGTCAAAGGTGTATCGTTTTCCAAAACTAGAAATGATTAAGCTTAGTGCGTGAGGAAGGCATTTCAAAAGCTGAGGCAGACTGAAAGCTAGTCCTCTTTTGCTAAACAGTTAGCCAATTTAGGAATGCACGAAAAAGCTCTTGATAGAAATTAAAATTGCCACTTCAGTGAATACACAAATGATAACAAAGCAAAAGAGCCTTATTGCTGACACAGAGAACATTTTAGTAGGCTATATAGACTATGCAACCATGCACACCGCTAACCTAAGTCAAGCCTCATCCAGAGAAAGGCCGTAATTCTTCAATACTGCAAAGCCTTCAAGAGACAAGAAAGCTACAGAAGAAAGGCTTGAAGCTAGCAGATGTATGGTTCATGAGGTTTAAGGAGAAAAGCCATCTCCAGAACGTAAATGCAGGTGCAGCAGCAAGTGCTGATGGAGAAGCTGCAGCAAGTTATCTAGAAGATCCCAGTAAGATCGCTGATGAAGGTGGCTACATTCAATGACAGATTTACACCTATTTACAGCATGATTCACTAAATATTTTTAAGCCCACTGTTGAGACCTACTGTTCAGAAAACAAGTTCTTTAAAAATATGTTCATTGAAAATGCACCTAGTGACTCAAGAACTCTGATGGAGACACGCAAGGAGATAAGTGTTGTTTTCATGCCTGCTAACACAACATTGATTTTGCTGCTAATAGATCAAATAGTAATTTAGACTTCCAAGTCTTCTTATTATTTAAGAAATACATTTTGTAAGGCTATGGCTGCCATAATAGTGATTCCTCTACAGATCTAAGCAAAGTAAATTAAAAACACCCTGGAAAGTATTCACCATACTAGACATTGTTAAAAACATTCATGACTCATGGAAAGAGATGAAAATATCAACAATAACGAGAGTTTGGGGGAAGTTGATTTCAACCTTCATGAATGACTTTGAGAGGTTCAAGACTTCCTTGGAGGAAGTAACTGATGTGGATGAAATAGCAAGAGAACTAGAATTAGAAGTGGAGCCTGAAGATGTCACTGAATTGCTTCAATCTCATGATGAAATTTTAACAGATAAGGGGTTGATTTTTGTAGATGAGCAAAGGAAGAGGTTTACTGAGATAAAATTTACTCCTCCTGAAGATGTTGTGAACATTCTTGAAATGACAACAACGACTTAGATAAATTATTACAACGACTTAGTTGATAAAGCAGCAGCAAGGTTTGGAAACATTGACTCCAATTTTGAGAGAACTTCTACTGTGTGTAAAATGCTATCAAACAACATTACATGCTACACAAAAATCTTCTGTGAAAGAAAGACTTAATAGGTGTAGTCACCTCAGCCTCAACATCACCATGTCGATCAGTCAACAGCCTTCAACCTGAAGGCAAATCCCTCACCAGCAAAATGATTACAACTCACTGAAGGCTCAGCTGTTCTGATGACTGCCAGCATTTTAGATCAATAAGGTATCTTTAATTAAATATATGTGTACATATTTCTTAGATGTAACGCTGTTGTACACTTAATTGATTAAAATATAGTGTAGCTTTTATATGTGCAGGGAAACCAAAAAATTTCGTGTGACTTGTTTTGTTGCAAAATCTGCTTTATTGAAGTGGTCTAGACCCAAACCTGCAATATCTCTGAGGTATGCCTGGATTTTCTATCAAAACTCCCCAGAGACACAGAAAGGGTGAATATTAAGTCAATGAAAAAAATATACAACAATCTTTAATTTAGAAAAAAAAGTGTGAACATTTAAAAAAGTTTAAGTAGATTTTAATGCAAAGCTGCGCGAATAGAACTGAGTATAAAAATAGAAATGATCCAATACAGTTTATCTCTAAAATAAGACATTTTATCATTAGAAAATTCTATCAATATATTAATAGATTAATAGAATAAATGAGGAAAATTCTAAAAAGATTTTGAGAGGTAGAAGAAAACAATCTATAAAATTGTTTAAAAATATTTAAAATCTTTATATGTGATTTTTTAAAACCTCAATAAACTAGAATGAGAAATATATATGAATATATGTTATAAATACAGAATGAAAATATATAAAATGTATACATAAAGAAATACACGTGATTTTAAATGTGATGTTGAAAGAATTAAATGTACCTTAAAGAAATCGTTATACCAAAAAGACACCTGCACTTATATGTTTATCACAGCACTTCTCACAATAGCAAAGTTATGAGCCCAAACTAATTGTCCATCAATTGATGATTAGATTTAAAAATAAGATGTATACATAATGTGTATACACACACGCACACATACACACAAACATACACCATGGAATACTAACTTGGTCATAATAAAGAATGAAATCACTTCCTCTGTAGCAGCATGGATGGAATTAGAGGCCAAAAGTGAAATGACTCAGAAACAAAAAGTAAAAATAAACATATGTTCTTATTTATAACTGGGAGCTAATAATGGAACACATGGACATACAGAGTGGAATATAGAACATTGAAGACTCCAAAGGGTTAGAGGGTGGTGAAAGCTGAACAATTACCTGTGGGTACAATGTACGTTATTTCAGTGATGGGTACATCAACAGCCCAGAGTTCACCAGTGCATAACGCATTCATGTAACACAGCTGTGCTTTTATTCCTAAATCTATAAAAACAAACAAAATCTTAAAAACTAAATAAAAATGATTAAAACTTAAACCTTGATAGCCAGGCACTGTGGCCCACGCCTATAATCCCAACACTTTTGGAGGCCAAGGTTGGTGGATCACCCGAGGTCAGGAGTTTGAGACCAGCCTGGCCAACATGGTGAAACCCTGCCTCTACTAAAAACACAAAAATCAGCCAGGCGTGATGACAGGTGCCTGTAATTCCAGCTACTAGAGAGGCTAAGGCAAGAGAATCGCTTGAACCCAGGAGGCAGAGGTTGCAGTGAGCTGAGATCATGCCATGGCACTTCAGCCTGGGCAAGAGTGAAACTCCCTCTCAACAAAACAAACAAACAAACAAACAAAAAACCTTAAACCTTTATGTGTTGTTTTTAAAAACTTAGAAGACTAGAAAGGAATGTATTTATACAAATGTGTATATAAAATAAATATAGAATATTAAATATATAAAAATACGTAAAAATAAGTGTACATATACAAATATAGAATATAAATCTTACAACAAATGATATATACAATGGTGAAACTTTGGATCCATTTCTTTTAAAATATTTACTGCTCAATATAGCATTGTAGGTTATAAATATAAAATATTTACTGCTCAATATAGCATTGTAGCCTGGATATTTTTCAAAATGAAGACAATTTTTTAAAAAAGGATTGTTTTAAGCATGCACAGAATTGAATACTACATTTTTGTGACTCTATCATACACACATACTCTTTTTCTGAGCATTTTGTAAATTTCTTCTAGCACTTAATGTTTTGGATAACTTTGAAGTCAGTCCAATTTTCTCTTTATAGATAACTTAATATTTTGTTTTCATGTCTAAAACAGTTTCTAATTCTAAATTCCAAAATTTTCATGATGCATTGCTATAGAATGTTAGGAATCAGTTTTCCGTGGGACACAGTGTAATCTTTCAGTATCTAGGTGCAAGCCTCCATGTATTTCAAAATAAAGTTGATTTTTTTTTTTAAACTTTTATTTCAGGTTCAGGAGTACATGTACAGGTTTGTTAATACAAGTGAACTCCTGTCACGGGGGTTTGATGAACAAACCCTTTCGTCACCCAGGTGCTAAGCATAGTACTCGATAGGTTTTTTTTTTTTTTTTTTGAAACAGAGTCTGGCTCTGTCGCCCACACTGGAGTGCAGTGGCAGGATCTCAGCTCACTGCAAGCTCCGCCCCCCGGGTTCACGCCATTCTCCTGCTTCAGCCTGAGTAGCTGGGACTACAGGCGCCTGCCAGCGCGCCTGGCTAATATTTTGTACTTTTAGTAGAGATGGGGTTTCACCGTGGTAGCCAGGATGGTCTCGATCTCCTGACCTCATGATCCGCCTGCCTTGGCTTCCCAAAGTGCTAGGATTACAGGCGTGAGCCACCGTCCGGCCTTTTAACAATGTTTTTAAAAGACCTAACTTAAAGTCCCCCAAATTTAAAATTGTCAGCCTAGATTTTATTCCTTCCGGAACCAGGTATCCCAATTGTGGGTAAGCGGGCTTCTACGAGTTTATAAAAAATGAATTTTTATGGTGCTGGCAATGGGGATCCTAATGAATTTGTCTGGAAAAGTCATTTGTTGTTACTTTTTAAATGGGTTTCTGTTCCTGACAGAAAGGTACTTGTTGCCGATCAACCTAGTTGGTGCTGAAATGCTACACGGGCACTCCATGGACCTCTCCGTGTACCCTGTTCTATCTCCACGTCAGAGTTTTTCCTCACTTGCCCACCTTCCTCAACATCACACTCTGGCAATTTGCTCATCCAGGAAAAGTTCACTTTATGCAAAAGCAAACAATAATCTAAGAGAATTTTGTCCTGATTCCTTTGAAATTATTGTATGAATACTTAAAGAACAATAGTAAAATGATAGAGGAATGAACACCACTAAAACAAAACAACAAAAATTTTTTTGGAGCAAATAAAGATCTTGTAGCCTTTAACCAAATGTTTACCTCCATAAAATAGGAGCTAAAAATCAAATATAAAATAACTCAAAAATTTTTACAGGAGGTGGAAAAATGTGCTTGCAAAAGTCAGAAAAAAAAGTGAGACAGAAAAAGAAAACTGTCTCTATGAAGGCCAGATTGGAAGCAGCAAGAAAAGAAATTCTACATGGCTGAAAATGTGACAAAGAACATGTTAGGTGGTCTCGAGAAAAATGAGCAATGTATTGTTTAAAAAATTATTTAAAAGGAGTTAAAATGATTATTATAGGAGATGAAATTCCATGTATAATTAAGTATTGTCTCTGAATAAGAAATAAATGAATTGAACCCAACAACAACGACAAAATAACTTAAAAGACTTTCAGGCCGGGCATTGTGGCCCCGTGACCTTCAACACGGTGAAACCCCGTCTCTACTAAAAATACAAAAAATCAGCTGGGCGTGGTGGCGCCTCCTGTAGTCCCAGCTACTCCGGAGGCTGAGGCAGGAGAATGGCGTGAACCCGGGAGGCAGAGCTTGCAGTGAGCCGAGATCCAGCCACTGCACTCCAGCCTGGGTGACAGAGCGAGACTCCATCTTAAAAAAATAATAAACAAATAAATGAATAAATAAAATAATTTTAAAAAAGAAATAAAAGCTTCATAAGAGATACGACAAATCTGGCTTCCACGAGAGGAAGACTTTAAGAAAGCGTTGTATGTTATCTTAACACAGATTCATATACAGTAATCCTAAGGCTCAGTGAATTCCAATTCAATGCCCTTTCAACGGTATATTTCAATAAAAAATTATAGCCTCCCAACAGACACCAAATAAACACTTCCATCTAGAAGAAGGAGGCATACTCCAAGTGAGAAGAAGGAGGATGTTGTCATGACAACTATGAACAGTGTTTTATTAGATGGCTGAATTTAATGTTGTCCAGAACTCCTGGGCTCTGTGGTCTTACTTGAGATTCTGCAAACTTGTATGATGTCTCTTATCTTTAAAATAATAAAAAATGTGGCCACTACATTTGCAAAGTGTGACCTAGTGAAACATATACCCTTTTATCTTAATCCTGGTGTGTGTTTCTAAACAGATAAACATCAATATATAGAGAGAGGTCTCTAGAATGCCACATACTTGTATCACTGTGCTAGATGATTCTAGTCTTTGTAAATCTCTGATCCCATGTTATGTCTCAACAGAGTATGTTTAGTGCTGGAAGGCCTGAGCAGACTGGCCCAGGACTTTGTATTTCCACAAGGAGAAGGGGTGAGGTACAGATGTGGATATAGAATCGGATCGAATTTTCTTGGCAGTTTCAGGTAACTTATCTCAAAGATTTCTTTATCATCTTTTGTCCAAATTCTTCTCTTGTATAGTTAGAGTCTGGCATTAAGTTGGTTTTTTACGCTGTCTCAGAACCACTTGATCAGAAAGCTTTTTCCCAATGGTTTGGCCAGTCCCACTTGCTATTTGAATTTGTCCCACTTGAATATTTTATTATTGCTTCGAAGGAATGTTAAATTTAAAAATACCTTACATCTTCCTATTTAATTCTCTCCTATATTTAATTAACTTAAAAATCCTTTAAATCAGCAAATTTGGATTATCCACAAAGACCTTATTTAAAGATAACAGGAAGCATCAGACAGTTGGTATAAACTGTCTCATTTATTTTGCAAACACTTTTTTGAATAATCATGTAGAGCTGTATAATATATCTCAAGAGCCTAGAGCAATACACGGCACCTGGTAGACTCTCAATATATAGTTTTTTAATGAAGGGATAGGATTCTCACCTTAATTGCTTCTGCTATCTGCTACTGAATTGTAGATTTGAACTCAGGTACTCTAATTTCTTTTTCTTTTTTCTTTTCTTTTTTTTTTTTT
Source organism: Piliocolobus tephrosceles (assembly GCF_002776525.5). Lineage (NCBI taxonomy): Eukaryota > Metazoa > Chordata > Mammalia > Primates > Cercopithecidae > Piliocolobus > Piliocolobus tephrosceles. The sequence goes on along the minus strand of NC_045448.1, from coordinate 6,169,831 downwards.
TTTGAGACGGAGTCTTGCTCTGTCACCCAGGCTGGAGTGCAGTGGTGCGATCTCGGCTCACTGCAAGCTCCGCCTCCCAGGTTCACTCCATTCTCCTGCCTCAGCCTCCCAAGTAGCTGGGACTACAGGCACCGGCCACCACGCCCAGTTAATTTGTTTGTACTTTTAGTTGAGACAGGGTTTCACCGTGTTAGCCAGGATGGTCTCGATCTCCTGACCTCGTGATCTGCCTGCCTCAGCCTCCCAAAGTGCTGGGATTACAGGCGTGAGCCACTGCGCCCAGCCACGTACTCTAATTTCAGTGGTACTTTGATCCATTTTGCTCTATGGTCTTCTGAGGGCTCTTATTTAATTATGATTGCATTTTGTTTTGCAGGAGAGTAAGTTGTCAGCTTCTTGCTCTGCTCTCCTATGCTGAAAACTCTTAGGGGATAGAGGCAGTAACCTGGAAATATGCTTCTCTTAAAGCATAGAATAAAGTACTTGCCTTTGGTGGTTGGAAGCAAGTATGACAGGGAAACCACGGTTTTAGACCTAGACCAGTTTTGAACTTCAGCTAGGTCACTGTCATGGCTTGAACTGTGTCCCCCTTGAATTTGTGTGTTGAAGTCCTAAATGCCTAGTACCTCAGGATGTGACTGTATTTGGACATAGAACCTCTAAGGAGCTGATTAAGTGAAAATGAGTCTGTTAGGGTGGGTCCTAATTCAATCTGACCAAGTCATTATAAGAAGAGAAATTTGGACACAGAGATACCAGGGTTGCTCACATACAGAGAAGGCACCATGTGAAGATATAGCAAGACGGTGAGCAACACCTGCTGATGTCTCGATCTTGGACTTGCAGCCTCCAGAACAGTAAGAAAACAGATGTCTGTGGTTTAAGCTGCCCAGTCTTAGGTATTTTGTTTTTGCAGCCCTAGCAAACACATACAATCTCTTACATTGTGCTCGTACAGAAATCTTATGGAACTCTTCTGTGCCAGTTTTCACATCTGCAGAATTAGAGATGACAGTACACCATAGAACTAGTTGTGAGGGAGGTCGGGATTTTTAGAGCTGCCGTGTAAGAAGCAGGGGGCATGGTGCCTGACACAGAGTATCTGTTCCAGGATGGCACCTTCTATTATTGCTATTATATTACTGTTATCATGAATAGTGTTGGATTCCACTAGAGAAAGCAGTTCATGGTATCTGATATGGTTTGGCTGTGTCCTCACCCAGATCTCACCTTGAATTGTAATAATCCCCCATGTCAAGGGCAGGGCAGGTGGAGATAACGGAATCATGAGGGTGGTGCCCTCATACTGTTCTCATGGTAGTGAATACGTCTCACAAGGTCTGATGGTTTTATAAATGGGAATTCCCCTGCACACACTCTCTTGCCTGCCTCCATGTAAGACGTGACTTTGCTCCTCATTCACCTTCCATCATGATTGTGAGGTCTCCCCAGACATGTGTAACTGTGAGTCAATTAAACCTCTTTCCTTTATGAATTACCCTACTTTGGCCGGGCACGGCGGCTCACGCTTGTAATCCCAGCACTTTACGAGGTCGAAGTGGGTGGATCACCTGAGGTCAGGAGTTCAAGACCAGTCTGGACAACATGGTGAAACCCCGTCTCTACTAAACATACAAAAATTAACCAGGCATGATGATGGACCCTGTAGTCCCAGGTACTAGGGAGGTTGAAGCAGGAGAACCACTTGAACCCAGGAGGCGGAGGTTGCAATGAGCCAAGATCGCACCATTGCACTTCAGCCTGGGTGACAGAGCAAGACTCCATCTCAAAAGAAAAAAAATTAATAAATAAAGAATTTAAAAAATTACCCAGTCTTGAGTATGTCTTTATTAGCAGTGTGAGAACAGACTAACACAGTATCACAAGTATGCAAATCACCCCTCTATATGTTGAGGTGAAGGACACACTGCACACTTTCACATGTGGGTAGGACCCATGGCATATCAATATTATAGCTGTGACTTTACTGTGTTTGCACTTTCTAGGAAGACATGGCAATTAGGGTCATCTCCAGGGGGAGTTTCTGCAACCAACTCACCTGACAAAATAGCAAAACTACAACCATGTGACAAGTGGAAGAACAGCTATTCCTGAACTGGAGATAGAGCATATTTTTCACCTTTATGTTGGCCTTTTGAGAACTCGTTCTTCAATTTCAATTGACCACCAGTTTGTTTGCCACATCTTTAAACTAGTATTATTTGGTGCCCCAAAAATGGTTGTAATTCCTATTTTGGAGTGTGTTTTCTGTTGCTGCTATGAAATCCAAGGTATTCTGCTACTTGAGTAAAAACTGGACAAGGGGTAGTTTCTTTCACTGTTTTCTGTTTTTCCACAAACCTCTTAAATAGGAAGTATTTAATACACACCATTGTTTCTGGGTCATTTCAGTGAACACACATTGTTTAGGCATAATTATTAAAAGAACACTCCCCTTCACTGTCCAAGTTGTGCCAGTTTGGATGATAAATTGTATGGCCAGCCCACAGATAGGGCCCTCTCTGTCCTCCCATTCACATCCTCTGTAACTGTATCATCAACTGAGTCAACACACCGCACTAGGAAGGACACCATATTTGAACATAATAGATACTGAAGTCAGTTTTCCTCCTTCGCACTTCCCTAGCACAAAGAAGGTGGCAAGATGGGGGAGTGGCAATCTTATCATTGCTGGGTAATTCTATTGCAGGGCTTGAGTCTTCTGCCTTTCCAAACTTTCTTTGACCATAGATCCTTCCTAGTTTGTCTCCAAACTACACAAATGTGATCTTCATTCATTGCCTCCAAGTTCCAAGAACTAGGCTCAATAATATTTTGCTGTGATCTGCAAAATCAGAGATCACTATTGACATTTATGGGAAAGAATTTGGAAAAGTACATTGACTTGGGTGTAAACACAAAATATCATATTGTTTGTTCTCTCACATATAGGGAGCGATAATGTTAGTAGTCTCGTTCTTTAAATTAGGTCCTGGAAAAATAAAGGATATTGGGCAAGAGGGAGAAATAAAGGTGACCATTATAAAGGCACATTAATTTTCACAATCTAAGAAGAAGACTGGCAAATTCAGTGTAGAAGACAGGGAGGGAGCTGAGAATATTCCCAGAAAGACACAAAAGCACACTAGACCTAAACAGGATGTAAGCAAGAATAAGGTGGCTTTGAGCAACATTTATAGCTTTCTTGTTCAGGGGCAGCTTGGGACATAATTGATGAGTGGGTATATCAGCCCCTGTAAGGGCAAGAGGTGGAAAAGAGCAAAAGTAGTGGCTTGGGGTTAATGAGAGGAGAAGTGGCCAAATATCTGTCGTGTTCACCAACAGGCAAGCAGTTTGGAGCCATGAACTTTGAAGATATACAGATCCACAGCAAATTGGTTTCAGAGACATTGTTCTTCCTAGCTTGCCTGGACTTTAAACAGGCGAGGTCCATTATACATTGAGAGAGGCCTGATGGTAACGATTTACTCCTGAGATCTGAGGTGACTCAGCCAATGCAATTCTTTTGTCTCACTAATGTGTCCCTCTCTCACACAATAATTTGCTGGCTTCTCCAGGTAGACTCTTCATTTATTATGGCGAGCCCTCTCATTTTACCAGTGTTCCATCCCTGTTATCCCACTTTGAAACCCTCCTGCTCCCAAAATCAGAACATCTCTGCCTTTACAATAATGCATTGAGTTTTATTCATTTCAAGGTAATATAGCCCAGGAGAAACTCTTTCTATCACTTAAGTGCTATCTGGCTGTAGCGCCGTAAGAAAGGGAAAAATGGAGGCTTGTTATCTGGGTAGCCTGAAAACGATCCCTTCTGTTTTGACTTGAAAGGCAGCTGGCTTACAGGGATACATTTTCCCAGGAAGAGCTTTTACCCTTTTCTGAAAGTAAAGGCCACATAGATCTTTTAGACGCTGACACTGTGATCAAAGACACAATACACTAGCCACTGACTTCAAGGCATGACCAAATTGAGAAGACTCAAAAAATCTAATAAAGTAGCCCTTGTTCAAGCACATATGCGTCCTCCATTTTGTGTTCACTTAGGTTTATTTGAAAATCAGAAAGGTACTGGACTTTCAAACACTCTTATGTTTTTGTATTTTATGGAATTTCTGATTATTAGGACAAAGGTGCGTTGTGCTTTAGGATTAAGGGATTTGATTTTTGTGCCAATTATCAAGTAAAGAAAAAATCCAAAAATAGCCATAACATTTCAGTTCAGGAACACTTCTTTTCATTACAGTTTTTCTCCATGACAGTTTTGCAGACATTTGGAAAACTCCTCATGCCATGATGTCAGCAAGTACTTCAATGTAAAATACTGATACTAAAGAACTTTGAAATTCTAAAAGAGACAAAAGCTTCATGAAGGAAAATTTTAAAATTTAAATTTTTGAAAGACAAAAGCGTCGTTAAGAAACTATTTTTGATAAATATAGGTTCTAGATATAAACAATTGTACATTGATTTATCTTGTATTAGAAACTATGCTAAGAATTGTAGACTTTTTTGTTTTTTGATTGTTTGCTGTTTTTCAGTTATGGATGTCTGACTCTCCACTGCTTAGCTCCACACGGCTTAAAAACATTTTTTATTCTCTATCCCAAGAGACATTTTCCCTTCTTCTTGCCTTCCGTTGTCACTTCCTTTTTAAAATCACCAAATGTCTCCAAACCACAGCCCACACATAGATTGCTGGCTACCTCAGGGTGAATTCTTCGCAGCTCGCTTCCCCCGTCATCATCAGGGTTACCCCTCACATGACTCTGGGGACAGCACTGCATTTTGCAGAAAGAGTTTTTTGGGAGATAGGCAGCATGCGGGTAGCGTCTGCTTTCTCCCAGACACTGATGAGGGATGAATGGGCTTGTCAAATAGCTTTTCGTAGCTCTCATTGTCTCTGGGTCATGTTCTTCTCCTTCTTCCTTTAAGCAATTTTCCTTGGTTTTGGTGGATGATTACCTCATTTCAATTGTGTCCCCATTCTCACCAGGGATCAAGTCTTTCCAAACACATCTACTGGTTCTTCGTTTATTTACTCAGCTTTTTGTTTGTTTTTCTTTTACAGGAACTATAAGATTTACTATTGGCAAACTCCAACACCATCCTTAGTAATCTGGGATGACTGTCAATACCACAGTTCTGATTTCTGAAAATTTTCACTGAATATGACATTTTTCCTCTCATACTAAGCTCTCCACAGACACACACACACATGCGCGCGTGCACACAGACGCACGCGCACACACTGCACACACATGCATGCGCGCACACACAGACACACACACGCACATACACCACACACACGCACATGCAAACACACACGCACGCACATGCAAACACACACACACGCACACGTGCGCACGTACACACAGACACACGCACACACATGACACACACGCACTCACACAAGCGTGGACACACATAGACACACACGCGCGCACACATGCACACACACCACACACGCATGTGCACACACGCACACACAACACACACACCATGAGCATGCACACACAGACACACGCACACACATGCATGCACACGTGAGCACACACACGCACGCCCATACACACACCACACACGCGTGTATACACAGACACACATGCACACACACCCACACACATATGCGTGCGCGCGTGCACACACACACCCCCCACACATGCACGCATACACACGCACACACACATGCATGCGCACACACACACAGACACATGCACACACACACATGCACCACACGCGTATGAGTGCACTCTTTAGTCACAGCTCCCAGACAGTGGTGGCATCATCCTCCCAGTAGCTCTAACTTTAATTTTTGAAGTAACTTTCTCCATTTATGTCTTCCACATATATAGCCATTTAAAGTCTTTGCAGTGTATCACAGGCCAGCCTCTTCCAGTAAAGGACCTTGTTTTCAGTCTGATTTATCTATCTCTAATCTCTCATCCTTTCAATACATTTTTGGTAAATGTTTTATTTTACCAACCAAAAATAAATCTCATATTTTGTTTTAACAAATACTAAGACTATTTCATGAGAAGGTATACCAAAAAAGAAAAAAAAAATTCCAGCTCTGAAAGTCAAATTCATAACAATGCCCAACTACCACAAACAATTAAAATTGTATACACAATACATATTAATTATTCTGTTGTGGAAATGTTTTTGCATTTGGATGTAGACTGTGATTCTTAGCTATGAAGAAAGGACAGAGATTAGAATTAGGACAACTCCTTTTTTTTGTCTCAACACTTGTATCAGTTTGCCAGAGCTGCCGTAGCAAAATACCAGAGAGTAAGTGGCTTCAACAAAAGAAGCTTATTTCTCACAGTTCTGGAGGCTTGGGGTCTAGGATCAAGATGATGATGAGGGAGAGGTTTTCTTCTAGGGCTTCTTCTCTTGGTTGTGGACAGTCAGCATGCCTCTCTGTGCTCACATGACCTCTTCTTTTTTTCTTTTTTCGTTTTTGAGACAGAGTCTCACTCTGTTGCCCAGGCTGGAGTGCAGTGGCGAGACTGCAGCTGACTGCCACCTCCACCTATCAGGTTCAAGAAATTCTCCTGCCTCCGTCTCCCCAGTATCTAGGATTACAGATGTGCACCATGCACCCTGCTAATCTTTGTAATTTTTAGTAGAGATGGGGTTTCACCATGTTGGCCAGGCTGGTCTAGACCTCCGGACTTCTGGTGATCCACCTGCCTCGGCCTCCCAAAGTGCTGGGGTTACAGATATGGATGACTGCACCCAGCAGTCATGACCTCTTCTTTGTTTGTGTTTAACGTGAGAGACTAAGAGCAAGTTCTTGGATGTCTCTTCTTATAAGGGAACCAATCCTATTGGTTTAGGGCCCCACACTTACAACCTCATTTAACCTTAATCACTTCCTTAGTGGCCTTGTCTCCAAACACAGCCACACTGGGGATTAGAGCTTCAATATACACATTTTGCCAGGGAACACAAACATTGAGTTCCTAACAACCCTAGTAGCAGAATGTTTGGGTAGTTGATGTAGAAAGTACCTTAGAAGATGGAAGCAAAAAGACCAGTTTATTTCACGGTCACTGTGCTTCTCATGAAAAGGAGATGAAATTTCCCTTGGAAGCAGGAAGGGGCATCTGTTGGTGGCAGTAAGCCCCATGCACATAGATGGATGTGTATGTGTGAACCAGGGAGCGACCACCAGACACCAGATCTCCCAGAACCTTGATCTCAGACACCACCATCTCTAGAATTGTGAGAGAGAAATTTATGTTATTTATAAAGCACCAAGTCTATGGTGTTCTGTCATAGCAGCCAGAATGGACGAAGACAGGTAGTCATCTACCTCTATAAGACAGAATTGAGAATTCAAAAATAAATCCATATATTGATTTTTGACAAAAATGCCAAGGTAATTCATTAGGGAAAGAACAGTGTGTTCAACAAATGGGGCCTGGACAACTGGATATACATATACAATCCAAAAACATAAACTTAGATCTTCACATAAGTCACAAAAACTAATTCAAATTGATTATATGATTACTTCTAAGAGCTGAAACAATAGAACTTTTGGGAAAAAAAAATAGGAGAAAATCTTTGGGTTAAGCAAAAATCTCCTAGATTCTATACTGAAATCATAGTCTGTAAAAGAAAATAAATGATAAATTAGACTTCTTCAATGTTCAAAAATTTTGTACTACAAAAGATAATATTAAGAAAATTAACATACAAACAGCAGACTGAGAAAATACGCCAAACACATATCTAATAAAGAACTTGTATTCATATTTTCAAAAGAAATTTATAACTCAATAAAAAATACCCCAATAAGAAAGTGGGCAAAATGTGTGAGCTAACATTTCACCCAAGGTATATATAATGGCTATTGTTAGTCATTAGGAAAATGTAAACTAAAAAGGCAATAAGGTACTATTTTATATCTGCTACAATAACAAAAATAAGATCGAAAATAACAAGCATTAGTAAGGATGTGGAGAAATGGGAACTCTCATACATTGGTGGTTGGAGTATAAGATGGTGCAGACACTTTGGAAAATAGTTTAGCGGTTTCTCAAAAACTTAAATATAGGACTTCCATATGACCCAGCTATTCTGCTCCTAGGAATCTGTCTAAGAGAAATAACAACAGGTCTACACAGAGACCCACTCATGAATGTTCTTAGAAGCATCATTTCCAAGAGCCTGAAACTGGACACAACCTAGCTGTGCGTCAGCTAAAAAGTGGATTGAGAAAATGTGATATGGCCATAATGCTGGAATACTATTCAGCCATAAAAAAGCGAACTACCTACATATGCTACATCCTGCATGAAACTCAAACTCATTATGCTAAGAAAAACCACACACACAAAAACACATATTGTACAAATCCATTTATATGAAATGTTCACAAAGGGCGAAAGTATAGAGAAAGCAGATTAGTGGTTAGCTGATGCTTGAAGTAGGACTACAAGTAAACTCGAAATGGATTTGAGGGATCTTCTTGGAAGAGTGAAAATGTTATAAAAGCAATTTATGGTGACGGTTGCTTTCCATAAATTTTGCTTATTTTGCTCGGTAAAATAAGTAAAAAATAATCACTTAAATACACTTGAAATTGGTGTATTTTTTTGTCACACCATACATGCCTCAATAAAGCTGTTAAAAAAAGTGACAATTGGGAGACTGAGGCAGGAAGATGGCTTGATTGCAGGAGGCTGAAGCTGTAGTGAGCTATGTGGTACCACTGCACTCTAGCCTAGGTGACAGAATAAGACCCTATCTCTAAAAAATACAAAACAAACAAACAAACAAACAAACAAAATAGTGAAAAGTCACTGCCTATCACTTTCAGACATTGGACGCTGTGTTGTCTTTAACTGCTACCAGAGAAAATCTTGTCCTTTCTTCCAAGTACCCCCAAGTAATGATTGAACAAATGACAACACCACATTCTGTATCCCTCATTACCTGTGCACCCAAAATAAGCTAGGCGATTGCCTCATTCTCAAATTTTATGAAAAGGTGGAAGAGAAAGAATGAAAAAAGCATGAGATTGGAAACAAGCATGTCCCATTACTAAGGGGTGTCCATTCTGACCGTGCTCCTGCTCCACCTACCACAAACCTTTCCTACAGGGTTGCAATCTATCAGGAAAGAGTAAGAATTTACAGTTGCTTGAAGAACTATGTTTCCTAATAGATTGCAATCCCACAGGCAAGGACCACCTCACATTTAGAGTTGAATCTTCCATGGTTCTTTTCTTCTACAGGGTATTTAGTAAATGATATGACTATTAGCAGAAGAAAGAAAGGGAATTCCAGAAGTGCCAAAGTGAGGGAAAAAACTGAAACAAGGAGAAAAGTTCAAGTTTAGGTGTCAAACCCAAGGATTTTTATGTGAGAGAAAGGCATCCACATGGGAAATGAGAATGGAATTGGATGTGGACCAAAGAGGGAATGAGTCCAGGGTTCCGCACCTGGACCTTGGAGATAGTGTTATTTGCTGGAGTGGAGAGTTAGGGAAAGTAAACAGCTTCTCAAAGACAATGTTCAATCTTTTCATTTTAATTCAGAAAATCCAAGGTCTAAGTCCTAGAGTAAGAGAGAATAAGGCAATAAATAATACACTACATTGGAAATCAAGCCTGAAGATTTAAACTAGATAATTCTCATAGAAGTTACAAGATTAATTGCCCCAATTTCAGACAGGTTTGTGATATAGTAATAACTTTGATTTTTCCTTGGAGAACTCGTTCTTGAATTTCTAACATCTTACTGGATCCCCTTCATTTATTTCCTCCAAATCATGCCTGATACATGCATGCTCCTATTAGTCAATTGCTTTATACATATCTGATTACAATGATCAGAACCTATAGGATTTTCTAATGATAATCTGGCAGACATAAAGTCTAGTTGGCATTTATATTTCACCTCTCATAGAAATCCTATGGCATTATTTAAAGCTCTGCTGTAGCTCTGAGCACAACCTGTTTGATATAATGGTCTGTCTTGCCTGACACACTGCAAGCTTCCAGAATGGAAGTGCTAGAGACTAAACTTTTGTCTACCACCCCAAAAAATGCATCTGTGGAAACCCTAATCTCCAATGTGGTGGCTTTGTGTGGCATTCAGATTTAGATGAGGTGCTGGGATTGGGCCCCCATGATGGGATAAATGCATTTATAAAAAGAAGAGACAGGCCATCTCTCTGTTTCCTCACATGCACCACAGAAAACCCATTTGAGGCCATAACCAGGAAGAGGGCTCTCACCAGCGCTCAACCAAACTGGCGTCCTGATCTCAGACTTCCAGCCTCCAGAACCGGGAGACATCAATGTTTGTTGCTTAAGCCACACAACCTATGGTAATTTGTTACAGCAGCCTGAACTGACTAAGAAAAGAAAGATAGCGTCGGATTCAACTTTCTGTCTCCACAGTGCCTACATCGTTCCTGGTCAACAGAACTTTCCCAGGTCAGAAAGAGAACTTGCTGAGTATGTAGGAACATAGTGGGTTCATTTGTGGCTTCAAATGTTTTCTGGACTTATTGTTATTTTTGTTTGGCTACTGGGTAGGTTGTAAGAGGTAAAATGCCATTTTTTCAATGGCATTTTTAAATTTCTTATAATCATGACCAGCATTGGGAAACAAATCATCTGTGAGATTTATCTCAAAAAAAGATGTGACTTACGTAGTAAAGTAGGTGAACTGATGGAGTTGAATGTTGAGTTGGGGGCAAGGGGTGTGAAATGCTCAAGTAGGTGTATGCAGCTCACAATCGGAGACATAAGCACAGCTTGGAGACTGATCTGGGAGTCAGCAGAGAATTGGAATTCAAAGCCATGTAAAGGGCAGATTGTTGATTGGAGCATGTGTTTTAGGAGCCTACGAAGAGGACCAAAGCTGGAAGCCTTGGAGACTACCCACACTGAAGAAGGAGGAAGTCCCCTGAGGGAGATCAAGAGAGAGAAAACAATTCCAAACAAGAGGGACTGATGGTCAAGTGTCGAATACTGCACAAGTTGTCTAGAATGCAGACTGAAAATTCACCTTTATGTTTGAGAAACAAGAGTTCAGAAGGAATGACTTATTGTCTCTGTCTGGATAAAGAGAAAAGACACAGGAGGATGGATAAAGCGACCTCACGGTGGGCATGGGTTTTCCGAAGATGTACCACAGCAACAAAACCTCAGTGGAAGGATTTGGGGGCTTTGCCAGCCAAAGACCACAATATGAAGAAATGAAAGGCAGCATAGTTGAAGAATTGAGGATGCTGGTAAGGAGGCCTTAATGTGAAGAATGTCTAGGAAGGAAGAGTCCCAGAGAGCTGAAGCCATTCCAATCACACAGGTCTGTGGGCACCACAATAGTCACCTCCATGGGAGGAAGGACAGCTAGCGTCATGGGATGTGGCCCAGTGAGGCCTGAGGTTGTCCTGACATGTGACATCCGAAGTACAGAAATCGGGCCATGGACTTAAGAATCAGATCCATAGTAAAGGGAAAAGATCAAGTCATCCAAAGCAAGAAAGGAGATACAACCTGGAAATGATAGCTGAGCTACAGGAAAAACGTCTCAATGCATAAGCAAAAGAAAAGTGGAGGCTGATAAGAGTTGGTTGTGAAAGGGAAGATTTCTTAATTTTTTTTTTTTTTGGTATTGTGGTTTTAATTTGAATTATCTCTACCAAAAAAAAAATAAATAAATAAAAGTCCAACAGGGATCTGTTACCTAGACAGAAAGCCACCTGCAATCACTGAAGATAGGAAGATAAACTAGAACATGTGAGAAAATGATGAAGGAAGATGTAGAAGCATAAGAATACAATGTGAACATGTGAGACTGTACACTGCAATATTCTGCAGTGGGCAGGTCTGATAACATACTAAGGAACTTTAAACTTTCTAGGAAGTTTCTAGGCTTTATACTTGCTGTACAGACTTCTCCAGTGTGGAAAAGGCACCACCAGAGGCTAGTATGGGATGCTGTGCCTGCCCTCACAGGGGCAGAGCAAGGGTGAGGGCATTTTGTGGGAAAGCTTGGTAGATGACTGGGTTTAAGAGACCATACAGGCAAAATGAGAATAATAGCCTATCATGTAGATGTTGATTTGCTAACAGTAGCTCCTTAATGGAGAGTTAAGAGTGGAGGTGGGAAGTACAGTCTTGCATTACATAAGGGTATTTTAGTTAAGGACAGACCATATATATGTCAGTGGTCCCATGACCTTATAATGAAGCTGAAAAATGTCTTCCTATCGTCTGGTGACGCTGGAGCCCTCCTGACACTGTAGTACAGTGCCTTACTCACCTGTGTGTAGTGATACCGGTGAAAACAAATCTACTGTGCTGCCAGTCCTGTAAAACGTCTAGCCCATGCAATTATGTACAGTATGTAATACTTAATAATAAAAATCATTGGTTATGCTACTGGTTTCTAGATTTGTTGCACTCTACTTTTAGTTATTATTTTAGATTGTACTTTTTCTGCTTGTACAAAAAATAGTTAGAGCCCTAGGTAGGTCCTTCAGTAGATACCAGAGGAAGGCATTGTTATCAGGGGGTGACAACTCCACGTGACTTACTGCCGGTGAAGACCTTCCAGTGGGACACGATGTGGAGGTGGAAGACGGTGATGCCGATGAGCCCGACCCTAAGTAGGTCTAGGGGAATATGTGTATTTGTGTCTTCATTTTTAACAACACACGTTTAAAAACAAATAAATAATAATTGTAAAATATTAAAAAGCATGTAGCTAAAGATATGAAGGAAAAATATTTTTGTATAGCTGTACAGTGTGTTTGTTTTAAGTTATGTGACTATAAAAATGTCAAAAAGTTAAAATAATTATAAAAGTTTGCAAATTTAGAAAGTTACAGTAAGCTAAGATTATTTTTAAAAAGTTACAGTAAGCTAAGATTGATTTGTTATTACAGAAATAAAACTGTATTTGCATAGCTAATACAGCCTAAGTGTCAAGTGTTTCTAAAGTCAACAGTAGTGTACAGTGATGGCCCAGGACTTCACATTCACGCACCATTCACTTACCAAGAACAACTTCTAGTCCCGAAAGCTCCATTCATGTTAAGTGACACATACAGGTGTACCATTTTTTCACTTGTATGCCATATTTTGACTGTACCTTTTGTGTGTTCAGATATGTTTAGATACACAAATACTGACCATCGTGTGACAATTGCCTACAGTAGGCAGTTCAGTAACCTGCAGTACAGGTGAGTGGCCTCACAGCAAATAGGCTATCCATATAGCCAAGTGAGCCACCTGGGTGTGAGGACGTACTTTATGATGTTTGCACCAGAATGCAGTCACTTAATAATACATTTATCAGAATGTTTCTCATCTTTAAGCGAGGCGTGAAAATGATTCTCTTTGTCTAGGTAGTTTCAGTGTCTGCTGTAGAGAAAATAAAGTAATAAATATGGAAATCAGGGAAAATCTAAGGAGAGAGGCCGTTCAAAGGACAAGGGCTGAGCTAAATTACAGAAGATTCAATGGTACACTCACTGGCTCCAGCATCTCTGTGGGAAGTAGCTGCAATGTAAGAAAGCTGTTGACCAGTGTTGACAAGAACAGAGACTCCGCAAGTCACTGAGGTTATTTCTGGTTTTCGCCCCCTTAACAGATTGGGCTGGAAAGTCAGGTGAGAGATGTTAGATTTGGCCATCCAGCTGTCATTCACTGTAACATTCAGAAAAACAACCTGGACTTCTGCGTTATTTTTAAAACCTGGGGAACAAATGAATACTCTTTTATATCTGATGCCGAAGACAACTTGATTAATTAGAAAGAAGGAGTTTAAACTTAAATTAACTTCTGAAATCCAGATTCTCTTTCTCGTTCAAAATAATGCCAAATGCAACAATGCCAAGGAGACCAGAAACAATGGAATGGGGAGCAAGTTGTGAGAAGGCTGTTTTGATATTTGAGAAGATTGCTTCTTATCATGAGTATTCACATGACTTGCTTTCTTCAAACAGTTATAATCCTGAGCTCCATCTGAAAGTGTACCACAACACATTCTAATTATTCTTCGAAATTTTCAAAGAACTCAAAGAGGTCAGATTTGATTTGTGGCTCTGCGAAAACTGCCTTGTGTTTTACCTTGTTTTCGTTTGAGAACATTAATGTGGTAATTCCAACGTTAACAGGAAAAGAAAGTTGTCTTGATTTTCTTGATATATATTTTGCTTACATTATCTCTCACCTCTTGGTTTTCTACTATTTCAATGTCTTCTTACCTCTAATGTATAAGAGTGCACAAAAATAATGGCTCAGTGAATTTAGTCTTGTGGATAAGCAGGATACATTTACCTTCATTCTAGAATGAAGCCCGGATAGTCATCAAATGCTAGCCTGCCATTCAATCCTCAACCTACCAGTGGAAAGATGACTTCAGCCAGTCTTGAGTAGTTGTGTTGTGTCAATCCTGCATCTCAAATACTAACTGCTGGCTCTGGGCAGTTTGGGTTGGCTAATGTTGTCCCATTAGTATAAAATTTCACACTGGACATACACTTGAGAGGATACTTTCTCTGTAGAATGAGTCATTCTAAAGATTTTCAATACTGTATCTACAGGAATTCTGAATGGTAATTGTTACCACTGACTCCAGTCCCAGTTGGTGGAAGTCGCCCCAGGAGGCTGTCGCTTCCCCCCACTTTCAGGCTGTGCTGGCTTGGAGGCATGCAGGAAAGGCAGTCGGAAAAGGGGAAGAGAAGAGAAACTCCTGGAGTAGAGGCATTAACACGCGGTGATGCTGAATTTCCACAGAACCATTTACTCTACCTGTAGCTGAAGTCAGTGGAACCAAAGGGATATGGTACAAGACATTGGGGTGTGTTTTAGTTTCACTTAATTTTTCTAAAATGTAATGATTCCTTCCTATCTGCTTAAGGGTGTTCTCATTTTCTTTTGGAAGCGTTTAATTACGTCTTGGATTTTCATCTCATTTCTTAGTGCTTTGGCTTTTACTTCAACAACTTTAACTTTTAGATTGAACCTCCAATTTCAATCTTTCATATCAATCATATGTCTTCTTTTCTTTTTATCTTTTTTGCTTCATACTTGAGAAAGTGTACAAAGTTTGTCCTCTATATCAATAATTCAATTTTCTCTAATTCTATTCTTAGAGTCTCCAGTGAAGATTTAAATTCTCATATTTTTCTTTTATGTTTTCCTTAATAACCCATCACGCTTTTTTCCCATTACATTCTATATGTGTATATATATATACATATATATATATATATATTCTTTTTTTTTTTTTTTAAATGGTGTCTTGCTGTTTCACCCAGGCTGGAGTGCAATGGGGTTATCTCAGCTCACTGCAACCTCTGCCTTCTGTGCTCAAACGATTCTTCTACCTCAGCCTCCCAAGCAGCTGGGATTACAGGTGCCTGCCACCACACCCAGCTAATTTTCATATTTTTAGTAGAGATGTCATTTCACCATGTTGGTCAGCCTGGTCTTGAACTCCTGAGCTCGTGATCCGCCCAGCTAGGCCTCTAAAAGTGCTGGGACTACAGGCATGAGCCACCGCACCTGGCCCCTACTGACTTTTCTTTCCTTAAGGCTTGATTCTCAATTTCAAAGAGAAGCTCTGTTTTTGCTTTATATTGAAAATGACAAACACAAACACATTCTTCTACAAAAGAGGTTGATTCATTTATCAAGGCATGTTTATGTGTATGAACCTCCTCGGGGCCTTAAGGATAATGTTCTTTTCCTATTTTTTTTTTTTCTGATTTGTTTTCAACAAATAAAATCTTTGCAAATTAGATATTTTTTATAGAAATAAAATGTTTGCTGTAGCACTACACAAAATGGCCAGAGATCATCAGCAATAAAATCTAGTGCCACATTATAGAAATACTTCTGTACATTATGTAATTTTAATACAATCAAATAATACATGCATATCCAAAATAGAATTATAAAGTCCCTATAAATATGAGACATATTTATGGCATAATGTTAAGTGAAAATAAAAGGACCAAAAGAAAAAGACCCATGTACTCAGAAATTCAGAAGACATAAAAGACTTCTGTTTGCCTGGTGAAGAGTGGGTATATCAGTATTATTTCTTTACATTTTTCTATTACATAGTTCATGTTATATTTGTAGTATTTTAAAAAATAAATTTCTGAATGTCAAATATAAAGTTGCTTCAATTGCACAATCACAATTTTAGATTATTGCTGTGGGAATGATGACTGTGGAGAGGGAGCTTCTAGCTTGGATTCTTCAGACTTGGATTTAGCAATTTTTAATCTATTCTGACTGCAGGGAATTCACACGTGATCATTTGCTGCTTCTGCTTCACAATTTTCCTCCTTACTTGTCAAAAAGAAAAGTAAACCAAACCTCTGGTCCAACGATGACTTCGTCTCAGAGGTGTTCAACTAATTATATAGCTAACAAAATTATTGTGATTTAGAATTTCTCTGGTTTAGAGGAGTAGTAGCAAGATTAAGTACATCCATTCAAATAAAACGTAACTTAAACTCTCCACTGGGTAGCTGTTTCTACACTTGTTAAAAATACTGGAGTTGTTATCAATCTCCAAGATTCCTACAGTTTTGCCATTTGGTGAATCTAATTACTGATTTTTTTATTACCTGTAACTAAAAATGAATAATAATATAAATATAAGAAGATAGAACTTGATCAAAGTTTCAGAGGTTGGATAAAGTTCAGATAGGTAAATGGTTACGAAAATACAGTGTATGCTTGAGATATAAATTACCATATAAATGAAAGATTGTTTCAATAAAGAAAATGCTACCCATATTGTTTATATTTTACATAATCAAAACACTTTTAAAAATTTTCTAAATGTATACATGACAAAACTTGTAATTTCTTCTTTACATGTTTCTTCTTCTTAGTCTCATCAGTGGAGACAAAAAGAAAAACATATGTTTTATTAACTGAATGTATTACTTAATAATTCATTTTCCCGTTGTAAATCACAACATAATAATGTTCACTTCTTTCCATAAATATTGCTTTCTTTCCTAAAAGACACATGCATTTAAAATTTTATAAATGGGATGGTTGAGTAACCCAGAAACGTTAGCGTTTGCAAATTTGAATAGTTTAAAAAAAAAAAAAAAAACTTGACCCATAGTTGCCATCACTGTTGTTTCAGATGACTGTCTCTTTCTTTCATTTCATCATATTGGGTGAAAACAAAAGGGAATGTAGAATGTATGAATAATTATGTGAAGAATTCCTATCTCTGTCTTACATTCCCATTATATTGTTACTATCTTAGTTTAGTTATATTTGAAAAAAAGTTGAAAGGAACAAGTTTTTCAATTAAAGATAAAATTGTATCTCTTATAAACAGGGCTCCCTTCTTCATATTTCCCTATCATCACTGATTTAGGTTTGGAGAGGCAATGCATGTGCTTCTGTAAATAATTTCCACCCTGTGATACAATTGGAAGCAACTACAGTGTTCAGCTACTGAGAGCACAATAGGAAGTAGTGACCTATCTGTTAACTTTGTACAGAAACCTACTCCGCTGTCTTCCAAAGAACAAACCTCCAACTGTTAATGCAGGCGAGCTCTCCTGAAGAAATAAATATTATTTATTGGAAGGACCAACTGATAAATTATTTCCTAAACCCTTGTATATTCTCAGGTAACTCTATGAGCAGAAGCACAATGATTTGAGTAACTTCGACAATTAAAGATACATAAAAATAGAATTTTGAAGCATGAAGACTTATTCTTCTCATTTCATATTTTAATAGAAATCTATCTCATGTGGTCAAACATTCAAAACAAACTAACAAAAACCTCAAGTTACTTCTGAATTCTTTGCCTTGCTGTTTATAAAAACCCAGTAATTAGCATAAAATGCATTCGCGATTCATCCACACTGTTGAGTGTCTGAACAGCTCATTTCTTTTTATTGTTGAATAATATACTATGGTATGGGTGCTCCACAGTCTGTTGATCAGTTCTTCAGTTGAGGTACATTTGGATCTTTCCAGTTTTGGCAATTATTAATATAATCACTATGCATGTACAGGTTTTTATGTAATAATAGGTTATCATTTCATGTAGGCAAATACTGATGAGTGGGATTACTAAGCCACATAATAAATATATTATACTGAACATTATAAGAAACAGCCAAGCTCTGCCCAAGAGCTAAAAGATGTTCCTATCAGCAATATATGTGAATTCCAATTACTCCATATCCTTGTCAGTACTTGGAATTGTCCATCATTTTAAAAGTTTAATCATTCTATTATGTGCATAGTAGCATCTCACTGCGATTTTAATTTGCATTTCCCTAATGACTAATTGTGTTGAATATCTTTACATGTGCTTTTTTTCATCCGTGTATCTTACATTGTGAAGTCTGTTCAAAATTTTTATGCATTTATTAGTTTGTTTTCTCTTTTTTTAAAAGAAATTATTTTCATAGGTTTTTGGGGAACAGATGGTATTTGGTTACATGAGTAGGTTATATGGTGTTGATTTGTGAGATTTTGGTACACTCATCACATGAGCAGAATACATTGAACCCAATTTGTAGTCTTTTAACCCTCACCTCCTTCCCACCCTTTCCCTTGGAGTCCCCAAAGTCCATTGTATCATTCTTACGCACTTGCATTCTCATAGCTTCATTCCTACTTATGAGTGAGAACATACAATGCTTGGTTTTCCATTCCTGAGTTACTTCACTTAGAATAATAGTCTCCAATCTCATCCAGGTTGCTGCAAATGCCATTAATTCATTCCTATTAATGCCCGAGTAGTATTTCACTGTATATATACCACAGTTTCTTTATCTACCTGGTGATCGACGGACATTTGTGCTGCTTCCACATTTTTGCAATTGTGAATTGTGCTGCTATAAACATGCATGTGCAAATATCTTTTTCATATAATGTCTTCTTTTCCTCTGGGTAGATGCCCAGTAGTGGGATTGCTGGATCAAATGGTAGTTCTACTTTCAGTTCTTTAAAGAATCTCCACACTGTTTTCCATAGTGGTTGTACTAGTTTACATTCCCACCAGGAGTGTAGAAATGTTCCCTATTCACCAAATCCATGCCAACATCTATTCTTTTTTGATTTTTTGATAATGGCTATTCTTGATTTGTATATCTTCTTTTGAGAATTGTCTATTCATGTCCTTAGCCCACTTTTTGATGGGATTGTTTGTTTTTTTCTTTCTAATTTGTTTGAGTTGCTTGTAGATTCTGGATATTATTCCTTTGTCAGATATATAGATTGTGAAGATTTTCTCCCACTCTGTGCATTGTCTGTTTATTCTACTGACTGTTTCTTTTGCCATGCAAAATCTCTTTAGTTTAATTAAGTCTCACCTATTTATCTTTGTTTTCATTGCATTTGCTTTTGGGTCCTTGGTCATAAAATCTTTGCCTAAGCCAATGTCTAGAAGGGTTTTTCTGATGTTATCTTCTAGAATTTTTATGGTTTCAGGTCTTGGATTTAAGTCCTTGATCCATCTTGAATTGAGTTTTGTATAAAGTGAGAGATGAGGATCCAGTTTCATTCTCCTACTTGTGGCTTGCTGGTTATTCCAGCACCATTTGTTGAAGAGGGTATCCTTTCTCCACTTTATGTTTTTTTTTTTTTTGCTCTGTCGAAGTTCAGTTGGTTGTAAGGGTTTGGGTTTATTTCTGAGTTCTCTATTCTGTTTCATTGCTCTATGTGCCTATTTTTATACCAGTACCATGCTGTTTTGAGGACTATGGCCTTATAGCATAGTTTAAAATCAGGTAATGTGATGCCTCCAGATTTATTCATTTTGTTTCATCTTGCTTTGGCTATGTGAGCTCTTTTTTGGTTCCATATGAATTTTAGGATTGTTTTTTCTAATTCTATGAGGCATCATGGTGATATTTTGATGGAAATTGTGTTGAATGTGTACATTGCTTTTGGCAGTATGTTCACTTTCACAATACTGATTCTACCCATCCATGAGCATGGATGTGTTTTCATTTATTTGTGTTGTCTATAATTTCTTTCAGCAGTGTTTTGTAGTGTCCCTTACAAAGGTCTTTTGCCTCCTTGGTTAGGTTTTTTTAAAGTGTATATATATATATATATATATATATATTTCGCAGCTACTGTAAAAGGAGTTGAGCTCTTTATTTGATTCTCAGCTTGGTCACTGTTGGTGTGTAAGAGAGCTACTGATTTTTGTTCATTAATTTTGTATCCAGAAGCTTTGCTGAATTATTTTATCAGTTCTGGGGGCTTTCCAGAGGAGTCATTAGGGTTTTCTAGGTATACAAACTTATCATCAGCAAACAGCAACAGTTTGACTTCCTCTTTACCAATTTGGATGCCCTTTGTTTCTTTCCTTTGTCTGATTGCTCTGGGTAGGACTTCCAGTACTATGTTGAATAGAAGTGGTGAGAGTGGGCATCCCTGTATTGTCCCAGTTCTCAGAGGGAGTGCTTTCAACTTTTCCCTGTTCAGTATTATGTTGGCTGTGTATTTATCATAGATGGCTTTTACTACAATGAGGTATGTTCCTTGTATGCCAATTTTGCTGAGGGTTTTATTCATACAGGGATGCTGGATTTTGTCAAATGCTTTTTCTGTGTCTATTGAGATGATCATGGGATTTTTGTTTTTAATTCCGTTTATGTGGTGTATCACATTTATTGATTTGTGGATGTTAAACCATCCCTTGAATATTCTTTATATATTCTGGATACAGGTCTTTCATAAAATGTGTGATTTAAAAATATTTTTTTCCAATGTATAGCTGACCTATCTTTCTTTCAATAGTATATTTTAAAGAGTAGATGTTCTTTCTTTTGATGAGATTCAATTTATCATTTTTAATAGATGATTTTTTAAAAATTATATCTAATCTAAGTTCAAATCATAAAATTTTCTCTTATGTTCTCAACTAGACATTTTATAATTTTCAGTTTTGTATTTATGTCTATGATCCTTGTAGAGTTAATTTTTGTGTAGAGTGCAAAATATTGATTGTGGTTCCTTTTATTACGGTATTGATTGTGGTATCCTTTTCCATTACATATGGAAATCTGATTGTTCCAGCATCATTTGTAAAAAGACTATCCCATCTCCATTGAATTGCCTTTGCTCCTTAGATAAAAATCAACTGGTCATATATGCTTGATTACATATCTGGATTCTATTTATATCCCTTGATCTATATGTCCTCTCTTTCTGTAATATCAGTCTTGAGTGTGTAGCTTTATGTCAAATTTGGGCATCATTGTGAGTCCTCCTAACTTTGTTTTCTCTTTTTCAATTTGTATTATGGGTTCTAGTTACTTTACCTTTCTATATAAATTGATTGGAATTGTGTTGAATCTATAGACAAACTGAGAGGGTTGACAGCATTGAATCTTCCATTTTATGACAAACTGTATATTTCCATTTAATTAGATTGTATGTTATTTATTACATCAATATTTAAAATAAAATTTCAGCATACAGATTTTGTGTAAATTTTTAAAGTTTTGTAACTATTTCAAGCTTATTGTACTATTGTAAATGATACCGTTTTTCAAATCAATTTTCATTTTTTTGTGGCTAATATATTTAGATACCATTAGTTTTTCTATATTGGCATTGTACTCTCTTGCCTTTCCAAACTTAGTATTAATTCTGTTTATAGATTCTTTTTGATTCTCTTTGTAGCCAATTCATGTCATCTACAAAAAAAAAAAAAAAAGAAAAAGAAAATGGCTGGGCACAGTATCTCACGCCTGCAATCTCAACACTTTGGGAGGCCAAGTCAGGCGGATCCCTTGAGGTCAGGAGTTTGAGACCTGCCTGGGCAACATGGCGAAAATGTGTCCCTACAAAAAATACAAAAATTAGCTGGGCATGATGGTGTAGGCAGCTGTAATCCCAGCTACTTGGGAGGCTGAAGTGGGAGGATTACTTGAGCCCAGGAAATTAAGGCTGCAGTGAGTAGAGATTGTGCCACTGCACTCCGGCCTGAGTGAGACCTTGTCTCAGAAAAAAATAGTAATAATAATAATAATAATAATAATAATAATAATAATAATGTTTTATTTCTTTATTTTCAATTTTCTTGTCTTTTTTCTTTATTGATTTATTGAACTTGCTAAGATCTCTAGTATAATGTTTAATAGTAGTAGGGCAATTTTTTTTGATGATGTCTTATATTTGGTTGAGGAAGTTTATTTCTATTCCTAATCTACTGACTTTTAAAAGAATCATGAATGCATTTATCAAAGACTGTTTCTGCATGTATCAATATAATTTCATGGTTTTTTACATTTTTTAGTTTTTTCATGATGAATTGTAAATATTGAATCAGCCTTGCATTCTGAGAATAATCTCTATTTGATCATGATGCATTCTATTTTGGTGGATTTGGTTTGTTAGTATTTTGTAAGGACATTTGTGCTTATATATCTGTCATATATATGTGTGTATATATATATCAGTCATATATATATCTCACACATATATGTAAGTGATTTTATGCTATGTATCTTTTTTCTTCTGATATATTTTTCTAGTTTTGATGTTAGTTTAATGCTAACCTCATAAAATAAGTTGGGAAGTGGTTTTTTAATTATATTTTGAAAGAATTTGTATAGAATTACTATAAATTGTTAAGGAAAATTTTTGTAGAATTTGCTAGTGAATATGTTTATGTTTCGAATTTTCCTTTGTGGAAACTTTTTACTACAAATTCCACTTATTTAGTAGAATTAAGATTATTCAAGTTATCTAATTTTTTATTGAGTAATTTTGGTTTCATTATGTCTTTCAAGGGAATTTTTTATTTTTAATTTCGTTTTATAGATTTATATTAAAAGTTCTGAATATGAGTGGCTCTCTGCCTACTCCCTTTCACCACCTTGATATCTTAAGTGAATAATGCGTTCTCATCAAGAGGGTTAAAACTAATCACCAGCTGACAGCAGTTCACTTTTTGAGTTACAAAAAACTTTCCCTCTCAGGCCATTTATTTTACTGATAAGCAACCTAACTATATTATAGTTTCTAAAATATTATCTCCAAAGCCCCTAGAAGATGCATACATTTAGTCCAAAAGGTTTAATAATTCCCCAAGCTGATGTTTCCCTTTCTCCTTTGATATTGGCATAATTTGGAGTGTCCATTGTCTGTTTTATTTCATATTGGGACAAGCTGAAGAGGGACTAAGGTGAAGGCAGAGAGGCATCCAAGGCAAATCATTTAAGGAGGCACTACAAATACAACGTCAACACTTGCAGGAACCTAACAAGAGTGTCTCCTTAAAATTTTTGTCCTAGGTGCGTTATCTAGTTCTGAACTTTTTTTTTCTTTTTTTTTTTTTTTTTTTGAGGCGGAGTCTCGCTTTGTCGCCCAGGCTGGAGTGCAGTGGCCAGATCTCCGCTCACTGCAAGCTCTGCCTCCCGGGTTCACACCATTCTCCTGCCTCAGCCTCCCGAGTAGCTGGGACTACAGGCGCCCGCCACCTCGCCCGGCTAGTTTTTTGTATTTTTTAGTAGAGACGGGGTTTCACCGTGTTAGCCAGGATGGTCTCGATCTCCTGACCTCGTGATCCGCCCGTCTCGGCCTCCCAAAGTGCTGGGATTACAGGCGTGAGCCACTGCGCCCGGCCTAGTTCTGAACTTTTTAATGTGATTTTTTTTCTTTTCTTTTCTTTTTTTTTTTTTTTGAAATGGTCTGGCTCTCAAAGGCTGGAGTGCACTGGCATGATCTCACCTGACTGCAACCTCTGCCTCCTGGGTTCAAGGGATTCTCTTGCCTCAGCCTCCCAAGTAGCTGGGCTTACAGGCATGTACCACCACACCTGGCTGTTTTGTATTTTTAGTGGAGACAGGATTTCACCATGTTGGCCAGGATGGTCTTGAACTCCTGACCTTAGGCGATCCACCCACCTCGGCCTCCCAAAGTGCTGTGATTACAGGCATCAGCCACTGCGCTGGACCTGAATTCTTTATGTTCTCTAAAAATTCAAAATTATTTTTTAGTATTTTATCAGAAATACTGGAGGCATCAATTTAAAAGGAATGCACAGAAAACCCTTCATCACTACTTCCAACCAAGCAGTTCTGGGCTGGAGATCCTAGATCAAGCTACTGGCAGATCTGGGGTCTGGTGAGGGCTCTGCTCCTGGTTTGCAGATGGGTGTCCTCTCATTATGCCCTCGCATGGTTGAGAGAAAGATCGTCGTTCTTCTGTTTCTTCTTAGAAGGACACTAATTGTATTCATGAGCTCCACCCTCACGACCTAATCCCCTCCTAAAGGCCTCACCTCCTAATACTATTATATTGGGGGTTTGGATTGCAACATATGTATTCAGGGGAGTAGGCACAAACATTCAGCTCATAACATCTTGTGAATCACTTTTAATTGCAGTGTTGGGATATTGCTTTAAAAATGATGCAGGCCCTATTTCCATATATGCATTAGGTAATTCTTGCATTGCTATAAAGAAATATGGGAAATGGGTAATTTAAAATAAAAGAGATTTAATTGGCTCACAGTTCTCCGGGCTTTCCAGGAAGCATGGTGGTGTTCACATCTGCTTGGCATCTGGGGAGGCCTCAGGAAGCTTCCAATCATGGCAGAAGGTGAAGACAGAGTAGGTATGTCACATAGTAAAAGCAGGAATAAACAAGAGTGAGAGTTGGGGGGGGGGGGGGGCGGTGCCAAACACTTTTAAATGACACATCTCAAATAAATTCAGGGCAAGAGCTCACTTATCACCAAGGGGTTGGCCCAAACCTTTCATGAGGGATCTGCCCCCAAGATCCAAATCCCTCTGCCAGTCTCCAGCATTAGGGATTACATTTCAACATGAGATCTGAGTGGGGACAAATATCCAAACTGTATTAAGAAGAAATGCAGCAGTTCCCAATTTAGTCCCTCATCACCCTCCCACATACCGAATCATATATGTGAGCAGTACTTTTATATGCACAACTTGCCCTATTCAGAACTGTTCTGGAATAAGTGCATTTCCCATAGTACTATCTAAAACTCCATCCCCTGCACTTCCCTTCAAGAAACCACATGACAATATCAATAATGCATTGCATTTTAGGAACAAAGTTAAATATTTTCTAATTTATTTCAACCATTAATAAACTGTTTTAACTCTTTTTATAACAATTATTTTTAGATCAATTCGCAAGTGATTACAACACACACTACAGCAAGATGGATAATTGCTGTCCTAATGCATACATTACTCTAAACGTTATTACATACAATGATAGTGCCAAGGATTTAAAATTTTGATCAGCTGTTTCAGGAAGCTAGGAGCTTTTAGCTAAATGGATGAATCATGGAGAAGAGTCCCACCATTTCTCATTCAAGATTGGTGACTCAGTGTCAGTGGGGCATGAGACTTCTATGATCTGACCTTAGAATGACCCCTTTTTATTGTGGAACAAGGTTTTAAGCTAGGCCATTCCCCTGGAGCCATAAAGGATTGACTAGGGAAGATTGCACTGAACTTTGCTATGAACAGAGCCGCTGCATTTTTGTGATTTTTCCCCAGTCTGTGGTTTTTCCTGAGCCTGTATCCAGACAGTGGTCATTCCAAGTCCAGCTTGACTGTCTGTTACAGCTCCTGTTTGACTATGTCTTTATACCCTTGCCTTATTAAGTTATAAAACTGTTTATTGCTTTACTGTCTCAGCTCAAAGGTGAATAATAAAACCCCAGGCATATGTCAACCTTGGAAATCTAGTATTGACCTTCCTGGGCCTTCAGTGCTTGCTCATTTCCCATACCTAGTATTTACGTTTCCAATGCTTCATCTACACCTTCATTCACTACTACCTATATGTCGTTTGCCTTATTATCTTTGGTAAGTATACTGAGTTCTAGTAAAATAGTATTTCAAGTGCAAGTTTACACATTCCTTATATTAACTTTAGTTCAATACTTTCCATTTCTTTTTTGCTTCAGAACCAGGAGTTGAAAATATTTACATTTGTCTTTTAAAGAGGTTATAAAGTTGTCACAAGGACATGGGACGTGCTGGCTATTTTTCCCTTTTAGCTATTTTATGGCATCCAATTAGGTGGATAATAAAATTCTTATTTTACTAATGAGTAATCCAAGACTTCAGGAAGAAAAGTACCATGCTTAATGTCACACAGCTAACAAGAGGCAGAACCAGTATTTAAATGTAAATATGTCTTATTTCGAAATTTGTTTGTTTTACCAAATCCTGTAGCTCCTTCCAAGACTCCCAACCTTTACCTTTCTACCCCTAAGAATACATATGATTTTCACATATGAAGTCTGTTTTTAAATTTTTGCTAACTAACTAGTGAAGCAAAATACAATGAATTTTGCAAAATGTCATGCAAAAAATGAAGCAGAACAGAGAATCAGGAAATGTGAAACCATGGTTAGTAGCATTGCATATCAGCATTGGTTTGATTGTAATTTCATTGTTCTGGACTGTCACTTATTCAGTGGGTGTCCCTGAGGCCTGCAGTCCTTCCTGGTGCTGAGAGTGGAGCTTCCCAGGCTTTCGTTCTCTCTAGGACCTCAACCTTCCTTGTTCCATGTACAGACATAACAAGCCCTTTCCACTTACCTTTTGTAAGAAATTGTATTCTTTCCCACAGGTGAGACCTAGAGAAACATTTGAGTCCTCTTTGATCATGTCCTTAGTCATTTCCCACTTCTGATAATGTGTTTGTAAGATTTATATGAGAACTTCAGTAAGACTGCACTTGCAGGGGTGCAGCTACATACGCCAAGCTTATATGTCACTGGTGAGGAATCTACAAAGCACCGACATGAGCGGAGTGATCTACATTTCTCTTCAGCAGCCATCTCCTGCCAAAGACCATCTGGCAATTCAAATCCTGAGTTATTAAGGCTACAGAATTATGGCCATATCTAGTTTCTATGCACAGCCTTTCCCTGCGTAGAAGGCTCAATTAAATACCAGATCAAAATTGGGCTGGGATTTGCTTGTAAACTGCTAAGCAGTTTAACTGGGTTGTAGAGAAAGACTCTATATGACATTAAATGACCTTCCTAAAAGCTTATTTCTCCCCCAACTGCTCATGTTGGAATCAATTTCAGGAGTCATTCACAATGAGTGGTTTATTAGCTTTCTAAATGCATTTACTACATGCCAGATGTCCAGCTCACACCAGCCTGCTGCTTGCCTTTCACTGACCCCTTCGATGGATGCTATGGACTTGGATCCACTGCCAAGGAAACACGTCACAGAGCAGTGTGTGGTTGGCATACGAAGCTCCACCGAGGAAGAAGACATTACCCAGGTGTGGGCAAAGAGAATGACATTACCAAGCAAGGTCATAATGATGACAAAAAATAGATTTTTCCAGGTTGAATTTAGAAATACATTGTTTTCTCAGAATTCTCAGTGTGTTTCATGCATTTAAAAATTCCTTTGATTAGAACCAAATTGATTAAAACTAAATGTAGAGAAGACCTTCTTGACAGTTCCAGGGCTATTCTATAGCTGGCTTGAATTTGATTTTTTAAAAACATCTCATTAATCCAAAATGTTCTGCATAAGAGATCTGTACATCTGTTTCTTCATTCATATGATTGGATAATTATCATTTATTTTCAGTAGGTCATTCTGAACAAAATGCAAGTTAACAATTAAACGATTTCTGCATTTGAACATATTTTCATAAAAAGGCATGGCTTAAATAGTACTTCTCATCAACCAAGTATCTTGAGTCTTTAATACTTTTACTAATAGAACTAACCATTGCCCAGATTTTCATGAAAAGAAAAAAATCAAATTATTGGTTTTCTCCTTCATATTGCCTTTCTATGCGCAAATGGCAATATAGCCATTGTTCAGATTCTCCTAAAAAGTTTAATTGACAATGGCATCAAAATTATTCAAATATTCTTAAAAAATAGGTGTGTGACAGTATAAGCAATGGTGGAACTGGTCAAAATAATTAAGGATTATTAATTATTTACTATGAAATAAATGCAAATGCATTCAAAATACATAGAAAAATATTGGTTAAATATAATTTTGCAATAAAGATGACAAATGCTTTATTTGTACTTTTTATTATGTTATTACTACAATAAGCACAAATGTAAAATATGTATTTATTTTGTAGCAATAGATTATAAAAGGGAAAAGGTAGGCATCAATAAATAGAGGTAAAATGAAACATCCACAGAATGCAAATAAATACAAATGCAACATTTCTAATATCAAACATCACATCTGACTGTTTTCCTGATGTCACAATGAGACCTTTTCTTTATATCTGTTGGGTCTAATAAAATATGATAGTTAATAATCATATTTTTTGGATGGCATGGGGCAAACTGAACTATGTAGTTAACCATAATGAGCATTGTTAGACTGTTTCTAAATTTCACAGGGAAACAAATTACTTTGTTGGTTGCTAACTTGCCATGCCCACACAGGTACTTTGTCAAAACTTCTTAATTGTGATGATAAAAATTTGGAAATTATTCAGATTAATGTGAATATGTTAAAGTTCTTTTTCAACAAGTAAGTAAAAAACATATATATAAAACAACATATCTAATATATGTGCAATATAATTGTAATATATGTAATATACATTTACTGACTCATGCAATTGTGGAGACTGAGACGTTCCATAGTCTATCTGCAAGCTGGAAAACCATCAAAGCTGGTGGTATAATTTGGTCCCAGCCCAAAGACTTGAGAACTAGGAGCTCTGATGCCTGAGGGAAGACACAAGATGGAAGTCCCAGCTCAAAACAGATAGAAAATTCACCCTTCCTTTACATTTTTGCTGTATTCGTGTTCTCAGGGGTTTGGGTGAGGGCCATCCACATTGGTGAGGATAGATACTGTTTACACAGTCTACCAATTCATGTGCCAATTTCTTCCAGAAACACCGTCACAGATATACCCAGAAATAATGTTTTACCAGCTGCCTGGGCATCCCTTAGACTAGTCAAGTTGACACATAAAATTAACCATCACTCCAAGTAAAACTCGTTTTGCCTTCTCTGGAAATATTTAAGGAGAGAAAAGTAACACTGAGCAGAACAGTATAGAGGAAAGAGCCATGCACATCACAAAAGCCTACGAATCACATTTGTGAGCCACCACTTACTTGTCTGCAAAATGGATGGGATGGCAGGGCTGTGGTGAAGCATAGATACAACATATAGACATGACCTAGCTTTGTGCCATGCATCTAGACCCTTAATGATGACAGTGAGATAAAGATGACTTACATCAAACAGTTCTTGGACTTTTCCCTGACTCTGGTCAGTGGAGTGCATCCTAGCTTAACCTCCTAGTCCTGTTTCCCTTCCTTGCTCTCCACGCCAGACAAGGTCCTCATGACCACATGAAACACAACCATGAGAAAAGGAGAGGTGAAGAAAGGCAGGAGGTAGCAGGCCTAGGAGTGCAGAAGGTGAGGTTGGGCATGTGGGTTCAGGAAAGGCATGAATATGACTACCATATATGAAGAAAGAAGGGAGAGAGAAGACCTAAGCGTGATTGCTGTGGTCTGCTTATATTCTTTATGCTGTTTGTGAAAAGTAAGTGAAGGGTACATTACTGTAAAATTGCTTTTGGTTCCTGGAACATGGTCTTTGGGATTCATCACTGCTCTGAGACTGAGTTATGTAGATCGTGACTTCACTAGATTACAATGCATATAGTCATTATTTTCCAGAAGGACTTAAGTGTGCTTCTATCTTCTGCTTTGACATACATGGAGTAGATCTTTCCCATTCATTTTTCTTTTTTTCTTTTTCTTTTTTTGAGATGGAGTCTCACTCTGCCAACCAGGCTAAAGTGCAGTGGCACGATCTTGGCTCACTGCAACCTCTGCCTTCCAGTTTCAAGCTATTCTCCTGCCTCAGCCTCCCGAGTAGCTGGGATTACAGGTGCCCACTACCACGCCTGGCTAATTTTTGGTTTTTCAGTAGAGATGGGGTTTCACCATGTTGACCAGGCTGGTCTCGATCTCCTGACCTTGTGATCCACCCGCCTCGGCCTCCCAAAGTGTTGGGATTGCAGGCGTAAGCCACCACGCCCAGCCTCCCATTCATTTTTCATACCCAGATCCTTCTTGTCTCAGAAAGTCCAGCTACCATGCTTTCCATGATGCTCTCTGTCCCAGATTTATCTATGTGATGGAAATATTTTGCACAAACTTCCTTTGTGTTTGATCTCTACCTATGTACAATCAGATTCTTCAGAGAAGAGCCTGAGCTGGAAATTAGGGTGCATGAGATTCATCAAAGAAGGACTATGAACAGCAGAAAGGGAAGAGACTTAGTATTGGGCAGGGGAGGAGCTAAGGACAGGTGTGTTTTCAGCAGGACTCTGCCTCTGGCCTCCTCACATAGGGTGTTCTGGAACATGAACTGTGTCCTGAGTTGGTCCACCCAGAAGGCAAGGAAGTCAGGCTCCCTTGTTGGTCCATGGGCTGTGGGCTTTATACAACCTCCTGGGAAATAAAGCAATTCTTCCATATGGCTGAAAGCGGTTCTCGGGGGAGACAGCACCTACCCAGGAGTAGCCAATACACACCAACCTAACCCAGAGGGTCCGGAAACTGTATTAATAGCATCCATTACTGACTTTTCCTGATGACTCTTCTCACGTTTCACCTTGTGTTATATGAATTCATATTTCTGTCATATTTATACTAAATTGTGAGCTCCTTGAGGACAAATTAAGTGCAATATTTATATTTGAAGTTTTCACAATACCTAGCTTGGCTCCTGGATAACATAGCACTGGAAATAACTTTGAAATTACTTGCCAGGACTTAATTTCTAACTGGATGGGGCTCTAGGATATAATTTCAATTCATTCTATTCTACTATAGAGCAGACCATTACTACCCATGGGGAAACTTCCTGAAAGTCCAGAAATGGGCAAAATTCCTAACACTGATATAACCAGAGTTACCAAGGTGTACGAGTATCAAAAAGCAAGGGTGGGTTAAGAAGGGCATGGGCTAACTAGGCTTAGTGACTTGTTCCTACATGTCAGATTTACAGTGTAAAGTTAATATCCAGGCCTCCACAAAATGACACATTTCTACACATTGTGAACCTTCTGGATTCCTATACAGTCTGATTCGGAAATATTAAATCTGTGAATGCCATGTGTTTGGTAGGCATAATTGTTAAGTTAATAAATGATGCATAAAATGGAATAATATATTATAAATACATATACTAAAACCCTTGAAAAAGCATTGAGTATAAAAATGAAAAGGAAACCTGAGAATAACTGTTTTATTCACACTTCCCATTCCTCGCTGGTTTTATCCAGTCTCGTTGCTTCATACGCCCTCTGTATTCTGAGGCCCCCGCCAGGTTTATGTCTCCTTCTATAGTTCATCTATGCTATTAAGTATGCAGACATAAACTCCCCCAAAAGAAGCTCTTGATCTTCCCCGCAAACACTGACATCTTGTGTTTTTTATCATCTAAGTCTCTGGCAAATCTAATCCTAGTAACTCGAGTCACAAAAGCTGTGGATTATCCCTGACTCTTGTCTTTTTCTCACACTTAATATTCAATTCCAATACAAGCTGTAGGTGTTACCTACAAAACATGCACAGACTCCAACCACTGTTTCCACTACACTGTCACCTCCACAGTCCAAGCCATCATCATCTCTCTTGGAAGACTGCAATAATCTTCCTGCTTTTACCCAGTTTCTGTCTTTGACCTACTTCACAATATTTTTAATACAGTCCCCAGAATGTTCTTGTTAAAATATAAGTCATAGCATTTCACATCTCTGCAAAAAAAAAAAAAAAAAAAAAAAAAAAAATTACCTTTTGTGTGAAAATATACTTTCTCTACTTATTTGGTTGTTTACTCACATATTCATCTTATATACCTGTATTGATTATCTTCAATGCCAAGTACTAAAAACTCAAGGAAGACTAAAACAAATTATTCTTTTGCAGAGTCATGCCGTATTATCCAGAATACTTATGTGTCTGCATTCCAAAGATTGGCCACCCAAACTTCTTCATTTATGAAGCGTTTCTCAAAGTAGTTGATTGCCCGAAATTGGACTATAGTAGCCTCAAGAAACACTTATAAATGTTAGCCAATTACAGAGTATTTTGGTATGTTTGAGGCTTTATAAATCCCTGACCATCCAGGGACTTAAAATCCTGTTGGCAGAGACCATCAATATTAAAACACTTATTTTCACAGACATTTATTAGTTACTAATTTTGTGCTAGGAATTGTGCTAGGTAAAAGGGGATATAATGATAACATAATGCCTTGACTTTGTGGTTAAAAATGTTTTAGTCTAGTTGGGAAGAAGGCAGGTTTACACAATACATTTAGAGCAGTGGTTTTCAACTCTGACTATACATTGAAGAATCCAGTTAAGAGTTCAGGAAATTTCAACATCTGGGTCTCACCATCAAGATCTCCCTTGGTCTGAGACGTGACCCATGCATTAACTTTCTTGAAAGCTTTCTAGAGGATTCTATGGTGACGCAGGATTGAGAGTGGGTAAAGTATCTAGTAATGAATGAATCATTGCTTTGCTTATTCTCATTGTTGTGCACCATTTGTCTTCTGGACTTTGTCAGGGAACAAATGACTCACAAAATAACCTGATCCTGATGGACCAGAATGTGGTAAGGTAAATATTCTAATTAAAATAACACTATCAAGTATCTTACATACAGAATACATAATAATTGTCACATTTTTGACTTTTAATAAATACTTTCCAAATATATGAAAAGATTCAGGAAACAACTATAATTCTTGAATTTGTAATTTGTAATCTGGTCTTTTTAAGAGATGAAGAAAGTACTTTAGAGTCCTCTGGGTCATTACTACAAGTCTCATATCTCATTTAACAAGTGGAAACGAAGTGAAAAGTTGACCTGAATTATTACAAACTGACCACACACACATGAACACAATCACATACACGCATGCACACACACACACCCTACATGCTCTTTTAAAGACAGAAAGAGAAAAGAAGTTCTATTCTTCAGAGATTTTTTTCATGCCTATCTCTCATTTTGGCTTTCTAACTGTTTTATGAAATAGGCATTCTTATTTGGATTTTGCAGATCAAGAAATTAAAGAAAGCTTAAATAACTCAAGTAGCTTCTCATAGCTAAAAAGAGTCAGAACTAAAATTTTAAAAGAAATTCTTCATAGATTTTTTTTTACTTTTTCACAGATTTTTCATATTAAAAATGGTTTGCAGGAAAATGTACAGTGATTTGCATTATTTTAATGACGAGTACATAGTAATTAAAGAAATTTAAGTAGTGTTGTTTTGTTTCGTTTGTTATTAAAGTTTTTTTGAGTTGGAGTCTTGCTACATTGCCCAGGCTAGTCTTGAACTCCTGGCCTCAAGTGATCTCCCACCTCTGCCTCCCAAAGTGCTGGGATTACAGGTGTGAGCCACCACACTTGGCCCATTTTGTTTTTTAATTAGGACATCACAAAATACATTGGCCCACTAGTTTGCCAAACGGAGCCTTGCTGGAACCAAAAAGCACTCCTGTCTTCCAAAACAATAAACTCATTCCCAAGGAGAATCTCAGCCACAGGGAACTGGGAATCAGAAATTCTTCTGATTGTATTCTAGGCAGAGTCGACCTGGAATTAAAAGCCTCAAGCTTCTTTGAATTAGGCACTTCATGTGGGCTTTTGCAAAGCACTCTTAAGATTTTTGAAGCGATGTGCTGGTTTCTGGTGGAACCCTCCTTTGTATTGTTGTTTGTTTTAATTATTCATGAGAAAGACATGTCGTTGATAACTGATTAGTTTTTACAAACAGATTATTGGGAGGTAGCATCCTAAATATTGAAAACGATGAAAACAGCAGGGTGTTCGGATCACCTTTGAAACAGCAGCATCTAATCTTAATTTCTTTCTGTGAAGATTACAAAAAGAGAATATGGACACAATTCATTCAGTAAATTAGTGACAATAAATATAAAGGTTTATACCTCCAGTGAGAAATCAGTTGTTTCAGGCATCTAAAGGAACTTAAATTGGCAAACACTCATGGCATCTAAAAGGGCCAACTTGTGCTTACAAGGAAATGAGAAGTAATGTTGTCATCAAAGTCTAGGTTTGAAAAGGAAGTATTGAGAATGTATTAGAGAAATATCCAAATGAAGATAAAAGAGAGTAGTCTGATTCTCTACTTGAGTGTAGGAGAATTATTTGATCCTCTGGCAACCCAAAGAGAAAGGATCGTTTTAAAGAACTTTCAAGATGCTGCACTTCTCTTTATTTGAAGTATTTCAGTCCAAACCATTTATTAAAAGTAAAACTCTATGTGATAGGCCAACATGCAAATATGTCTTATCAGTAGAGACATGCATAAAATTGTAATTTCATTCATTCAGGTAGCAGTTATTTATGGGATTCTCACTCTATTCCTGGTTCCTACTGGGCACTGGTAATAGAAACCGTAAATAATAGAGACTTTGTTTCCTTCATCAAGAAACATAGTATATATTGAGCAAATCTTTTAAGTTTCAAAGGAAAAAAAATCGTATGAAGTTTATAATCATCATGTGAACAAAAGAAGTAAATGTGATCTGTGCATTATCCCTATGTGGAGACAAATTCCACACAATATATTTTTCTGGAATAACATTATTTTTTCTTTCTTCCATTTTAGATTATCAACTCTTTCAGAATAGTGGTTTTATATTCCAGATTTAGCTGTCATTTGCATACTGTAAATGTTCAGAAATGCTTGTTAAATGAAATAGAAAAAGTGAGAAAACGTCATTTTTTGTTTATTTGGTTTTTGTTTGGTTTTGTTTTTGAGACAGGGTCTCATTCTGTGGCTCAGACGGGAGTGCAGTGGTGTGTTCCTAGTTTACTGCAGCCTTGGCTTCCCAAAGGGTTGGGATTACAGGCATGAGCCCCTGCACCCAGCCAAAAGTTCTTGCCTTCAAGAAGAGTTGCTGTTCAACAGGCATAAAGTTTCAATTATATAAGCTGAATAGGTTTTAGAGATCTGCTAAACAATATTGTTCCTATAGCTAACAGTACTTTATTCTGCACTTAAAAATGTATTCAGAGAGTAGAACTCATGTGAAGTGTATGCGATGGTCTGAATGATAGTGTCCCCATGAAATTCATTATGGTGGAACTGAACTCCTCATGTAAAGTGGAAGCTTTGGAAGGTGATGAGATCGTGAGGGTGGAGCCCTCCTGCATAGCGTTAGTGTCCTTATAAAAGAGGACCCAGAGACAGCTGTCTTGCCCCTTCCACCACGTGAGGACCCAGTAAGAAAGCACGGTCTATGAACCTGAAAATGGCCCCTCACCAGACACAGAATCTGCCAGCAGTTTGATCTTGGACTTCCAGCCTCCAGAACCATGAGAAATAAATTCCAGCTGTTTATAAGCATCCAGTTTATGGTGCGTTGTTATATAAGCCTGTAGAGACATAAACAGAGTTCTTACAACAACAATAAAAAATATAATAGATTGCAGAGAACAAACGCACAAATAATGCATTATAAACAGTGAGACTGGAGTTAAGGAAGAATACGTGATGTAGGAATGGGGCAGGCAAACTGTATGTGTGTTTGTGTGTATGTGTGTGTGAGAGAGAGAGAGGGAGAGAGAAACAAAGACAGAAAGACAGACAGACATACACACACACACACACACACACACACACAGAATTTCATAGAGGAGATAACTTTTGAGCAGATTTATTAACAATAAGAATAAATTTCAGGCAAAGTGAAGAATATACATTGTCCTAAAGGTCAAAATGCTGACACATTTTCCTGAGTCCAGGCAGTTTCTTTTTTTTCCTTCTTTCTTTTTTTTTTTTTTTTCTCTTTTTTTGAGATGAAGTCTCACCCCATTGCCCAAGCTAGAGTCCAGTGGTGCAATCTCGGCTCACTGCAGCCTCCACCTCCAGGGTTCAAGTGATTCTCCTTCGTCAGCCTCCCGAGTAGCTGGGCCTACAGGCACGCACCACCATGCCTGGATAATTTTTGTATTTTTAGTAGAGACGGGATTTCACTATGTTGGCCAGGCTGGTCTTGAACTCCTGAACTCATGATCCGCCTGTCGTGGCCTCGCAAAGTGCTGGGATTCCAGGCGCGAGCCACCGTGCCCGGTCCCCCAGGTAGCTTCTTATGGATGGACATGAAAACATTATCATCTAAATCATCATCCCCCTGAGGGCTCTAAGATATATTGGTTTTTGATTAGTGTTTTATATATTTTTCTATAACTCAGTAGAAATAAAGCCTACCTGGATTAGTTTGCTGATTTCTCCAGCAGTATTATTTTCTCTTAAAATTAGGGCTTAGATATGGAAACGTTGCTAATGTAAAAGTTGCTGATACATTAGTACTTCATGGGATGGACATTGGGAGACCATTGGACTCAGTCTTCAACGGTCAGGACTCTCCATTCATGAAGGCTAAATGGAAGCTGATCATACATCTCTGGTCACTTTCTGGCACTGCTGACCTGGTGGTGTGCTGATGACGTAACTAGCAGTACATAATAATTATCACTCCAGAAGCAGAAGACTGTTCCTACAGTCTGGTAAAGACACAGGTAGGGGGTTGGATTAGGATGAGGTATAATCATTTTATACCTTCATACAGAAAATAACATTTAAAAAGTGCTTCTCCGATAGCTGTGACAGAGAATTGCCTGTTTCCTGGAAGCAGTCTGGTAACAATATTTTTTGCTGAATTTCAAAAGAGCACCTATAAGTAAAGCCATTATATTGATCGTGCTAAAAATATCCAAGCAAGGCAATCACTGTACAGAGGCTGTGCTCTGTAAGCCAGGAAGTGCCGGCATCTCTAAAACCCTTCGGTGGATTTGAGGAGGATTACCTCTTTAATCGTGTCTTAGACAGGAGCTGGTTGAAGTTGGTTTGCGGTCTGGTGAGCTTTCTGCTTTTGTTCTGTCATTGCCTGGCTCCTTCTCACCCTTGACTGCTGCAAATGAGAAGAATGGGAGGAGGACTGTTCTCTGGAGGGTGACGCCGAGCCCCTCTGACAGCTACCTGTGGCTTAGGCAGCTGTGCCTCCCAGGGGCTCCGTTGGCCACGGCCCACTGGATCCTGGAGTCTGCAGTTAGGAAGGTGTCAGAGAGGAACCATGCATTCTTGCTGCCATGGGAGGTGCAGGGAAGAACCACCGCGGGGACCTAGAAAGAGGGATCATCACCTTGCCCTTTCCAGCACCCCCCCACACACACACTCATACAGACACACACACACACACGCACACACAGACACACTTACATAAACCCACACCCAAGTGGGAATCTTTCTGGACCATAATCAGAGATGTGGTACTTTTAGATTTCGTTTCAAAGGTGTTCCTCCAGGCACAGGCACCTGCTTCTGCTAGGGCTCTCCTGCTTTCGCTCTCCACAGCATTTCCCTTCCCTCAGGCCTCGATCTCCTCCTGCAGATCCAGTCAGGCCTCATGCTATGTGCTTGGTGATGGGGAGAAAGGCAGGAGAGCCTTAGGTCACCTGGTGTTTCAATCCCACCTCCCTCCTTTCCTTGCTTGGTGACCTTCAGCAAAGCACTCAGTATTTCTGCGTCCCAGTTTCTTCAGCTGTGTTTTGAGGATGACACCACCTCCCAACCTCAGGGGTGCTCATGAGGGCTGCATGAGTTAATATCTGTGAAGCATCTTGTAAGTGTCCCTGGCATATAGGACAATCTCATTCTTTGCTTTGATGAACATTTTCCAAGCCCATCTTAGTCATGGGAATAAAGATTAGTGTCTCTCCCTCCCTCCTAGGGTCTTAGAATAAAGTCCTCACCCTGTCCCAGCTCTGGAGATGCATGCACTGCTTCAGCACAGCTGGCGGGGTTTGCTTGTCCCCATCCCTGTGATCCAGTGCCCCAAGGGAGAATTTCCAGACCTCTGTGCCATGGAACACTTGCCTGTGCCATTCTAACCATGCCCGGACTCCAGCCAGTTATCAATGGAGGCTTCGCCTTGGCACTATCCCAAAATGTTGATGGCTTGTCCGGGCTCCTTCAAGGAGAAGGAGACATTCTGTTCTGAGTTTCAGCCCCATGGGGGTTTTTCTGTCTTTTCTTGTTTTGGTCAGATTTTCCTCCAAAAGCAGTAATCATATCTCTACTATACTCATTGATCAAGAATTTCCTGTTCGTAGAAAAATCAGAAACACACACACATACACACACACACACGCGCACACATGAAGATCAGTAAATTGTGGCTCAATAAAACAATATGCAAATGACATTAAAATGAAGTTTTCAAACAATGCCTAGCTGAATAGGAAAGATGCTAATGATATAATTTAAATGAAACAGAGAAGGTGTAAAATTGTATATTTAACACGGTTTTATGCACACATGATTAGATGAATAGAAAAACGTGGATACTTATTTGGTGGTGAAATCACAGGTCATTTCTATAGTCTTCATAATTTTGTACTTTTTTGCAACATTTTAAAAGTGAACTTACAGTACTTTAATAATGTGAGACAAAAAAAGCAATGAATAGTGCTATTTTTAGGAAATCTGAATAAAAGCCATTTACGTAATGCCTCTGGGGACTTAGCATTATCTATATTCCCCATTCATCAGCCTGAAAACCTTCTCACTCTGATATCATTGGAGGAATCCTTTGAAGAACTGCAATGCAAATTCGGAGAATTTGCTGTGGTGCCTCTCACAGAGCCTGTCTATAAGATGAGGATGCCTGAAACTCTTATTCCCACCCCCAGCCAGGGCTAACTCTTTCTTCATTGACGGGGCTCTCTCCAGCTGCTCATTTTTCACGCTTCTAGTTTATCCCTGAATTCCAAACCTCTTCATCCTTAGAATGGAGGGTCATGGAGGGCGTCTGCCTTGAGCCCAGAGTGGAAGTGTGCGTCAGCCCTGTGCGGCCAGGGATGTCTGTCTGGTGGCATGAGGTAACACAGCACATCACTGGGTACTGAGATGAAACACACTGACATCATCAGACTGTGTGACTGACAGAGCTGTATGGTCACACCAAAAGGATGGTAGTCTTACCTATTTCTCCTATACTCTAGAATGAGCTTTTCTTTCATTTCCACATCACATAGCCCAGAGATAAAATTATTTTCAAAGGGTCGGGTTGTGTTTTTCTGATATTGCTTACACACACTGCAATAAATGAAACCAGCTTTTAGGTATTAAACTATCAGGAATGGATAGTATGAAAAAAGTACACAGAGTGCAAAAAATGCCCAGGAGGAACACAGTTTGCCCTTTGCCTTCTGGGATTCTAGACTGATTGGGGTGAGAGGGAACAGGAACCCCCGGGGTTTATCTCCCTCCTCCTGATGAGTTCCTCAGCCCCTGTGGAACGCTTCCCGTCTGACTCCTGTGCCAGGCAGTTAGCGCTGAGGATGGATTGTCTTGGCATCTTTACTGGTTATACACTCCCTCATATTGCGAACGACATGACATAAAACTTACTGAAGACAGAAACAAAGCATGAAGTGCTCATCACAGTTTCAGCGCTAACCTGGTTGACAGGGGGAATGTGCTGGTGGCATTGACAAGGAAGGAACTGGGTAGCAAAGAGAGAGCCAGGTTGAGCCGGAGTTTACTGTAGCATAGCCACTGTCCAGCAGTCATGTGCTGCCCCGGTGCACGTTGAGGGATGTGCCCTTTGACCTGAGCAGCTCTTGCAGTGTGCTATCAGGGCTGCAGTTTCCATCACAAGGGAGGAATCGACAGAAGTCCCTGCTTTGGCTTCATCATGGGGCTTGTATGTGTGTTCCTGAGAGAACCCTGCCTCTTGGATGCATTAGCCTCTCACCTCCTGCCTTTGGCTTCTTTCTTGATGCTGAAATTTTGGCACACCAAAAATATCCTTGCTTAGCGCAACCCGGAAATGAGGGGCGACAAATGCACAACCCGGAAATGAGGGGCTACAGACATCTCATGGATAAACTCTTCCTTCTTTCTCTTCGCAGAGGGATAGTTCTGGAAACAATTCCCAGAGCGTCAGTTTTCCCAGGCACCTGGCAACCTGCCTGCACTCAGTGTCTTCCAGCTTCATAGTGCACGCTCATCTTGACGTCTTCTCTTCTGCTGAGCTCTTTTCTTCCCTCAATCTTGCTCCCTAAGGTTGTGCTAAGTCTCCTCAGACTCTGGGAATCTAAGCTAAAAAACTACTTCCTAGAGGGTGCCTTCTTGCTGTGTCCTCACGTGGTGGAAGAGACAAGGCGGCTCCCTGCAACCCCTTTTACAAGGGCACTAATTCTATTCATGAGAATAGAGAGTTCTATTCATGAGAATAGAATTCAGGACCTCATCACCTCCTTAAGCCCTCCCCTCTTAGCACCACCAAAGAGCGATTTTGTTTCAATGTGCATTTTGGAGGAGTTCAAGCATTAGAGCACAGCATCGGCGTTTTATAGTTCTCTGCATTCCCTGGACAACCCTATCCTGGCTCCCACATTCAAACTACTACATTAACTTGTTTGGTTTCTCAGAAATCCCAGCTACTTGAAGGACCCACGGGAATGTGCAAGCATTTTGGCTCAGGAGGAGAAAAGCAGGCTGAAGGGGAATACGTGGTAAGGGGCTAAAGAGAAGAGGACAGACAACTGTGACTATCTGGAAATCAGAAGAACAGAGAAGATTATAATTTTTATAAAATATTTTTATAAATATTATAAAATTTTAGACGTTCTCATAAATGACTTTAAGGCATACAGAAATTAGAGTGACTGAAACCTGAGGGCATCGCTGAGTGCCAACACATTTGAGTAGATAACGCCAAGTGCCTGGCCAGGCTCAATGGAAATGGTTTGCGGGACAGGAAGATATTTCAGGGAAACAGCCTGAAAGTCGATGGGGAACGTAGTGCTCGGGTGAAAAACGGGAGAGGCTGATGATGTGGGCCATACCTGGGCTTGTGTTGGAAAATGACCGCCTGGCTGTCCCCATAAAACATTTGAGTTTGCCAAAATAGATTCAGTATCTCTCCCAGGTTTCCCTCAGACCTGGTTTAAGGCATGATTTCTCTTAAGCAAATGATGAAGATTGAATGCAGAGGAGAGGATTGCTGTGAGAACTATTTTTCCTGCACATGTGCTGCCTGCGTGTGCCTGAAGACACGTGACACCAATTATGTCCCATTATAAATAGGAGCCGCTCTAGATCCAGGAAGGAACATGGGGAACAATGGGACAGCACCAATGTCTGAATAGGAGAAAAGTGATGGCAGGAAGCAACCGTATTATTTAAAGCTTAAATATACTATATTAAGTACTGGAAAAGTACAACAAAAAAACCCTGAAAAAGTCATGAATCAAGTTATAACATTTTGAAGCACTTGAGGTTGCAGTACCAGGACAAGTGCCCCTTCTGACCATCAGAATAACTTTTTACTATAACGGGGCAGCCTGGAGGTCATCCCTCTTTTCTGGGTCATCCAAAGCCCCGTCATTCTTTCCTCCCAAGCAGTGAGAGGCCATCCAACTGTGTGACATGTTTGGTTTGGTACGTTCCACATTCTGAAAAGAGAAATCTGCAACACTGAGTTTGATTTCCTGCCAGCAGATGTCCTTCTCCATCAAATCAAAGGCAAAAGAACCCGGGCCCACTCTTCGTGTTTTCAATTTTCTGAGCCTTGGCTCTGTGGGGGTCTCTGCAGCTCTTGGGGGGTTGGGCTTGCTGCCAGGCAGCTTCCAAGGCTGGCTTTCCCCTGGCTCAGGCACTGCTGAAGTTCTTGACCACCAGGGTTAATGGAGTCCGTCTGACATGGCAGGTCTGGCAGGGGCCCCCAGGGGGATGTACCCTAGGGAGAAGGAAAACCTGCTTTCACTCGCAGAGGCTGGAGCAGGGCTGGAGGAAGGCGGTCTCCTTATTACAACTGGGATTTGAGTGAATATGACTCTGATCATCCTAAATCATTGAGACTCTATCCTGGTGAAGCACTTCCCCCCAGTCAGCATGCCGAGGACCAGATGGGGGCAGTTGGCCCAGGGCCACCAGACACCACTGGACGGAGGCCCACACTGGGTAGATGCACCTTCCCACAGGCCCTCAATCAGTCCCTTAGAAGCTTGGAGAGGATCGTTT
The DNA here is from genome assembly GCF_002776525.5 of Piliocolobus tephrosceles. Taxonomy (NCBI): domain Eukaryota; kingdom Metazoa; phylum Chordata; class Mammalia; order Primates; family Cercopithecidae; genus Piliocolobus; species Piliocolobus tephrosceles. Next base: position 6,127,709 of record NC_045448.1, on the reverse strand, counting down.
AGGTGATGAATGGCCAGGAGAGAGAAGCACAGGGGAAAATTCCCTCTGACTTGGCATAGATCTCCACTGCTGCAGAAGGAAATACTGCAGGCAGACTTCATCGCAAACCTCAGGGAGGATTTATTTGCACCAAGGGAGGTGGGATTGCGTCCTGTGTCGTAATTAACATCAATGAATTTCTCTTTAAGAATTTTTGTTTGATATCAAGCCTTTTGTTAGATTAATCTGAAACCCCCAAAAAGAGGAGATAAGAGAAATTTCCCTATCTTATATTCAGAAAAATATGGCACGTGTAGTTTATGTGAGAAGCTAGAGTCAAGGAGAATGTGGAGTGGGGTAGGTGTAGGATCCTGTTGAGTAAAAATGAGGAAGTAAAGAAAATATTTGTAATCAGCATTTATTATGTAGGTACCTACTATGTGCAGACATTATAGTAGGGAAATTTACACATCTTTTTTTCTTTAAAGTTCTGTGATGTTCTTTAAGATTGTAATTATTAACCTTGTTTTAGATATTTGGAAACTGATGCTAACAGGCTAAGTATATTTCTAATATGACAAAGCTAATAGGTGCCTAATATGACAAAGATAATAAGTAGTATTTGAACACATCTGTCTGAATCTACAACATAAAAATAAGGAATACTGTGCCCAACCCCAGGCCTAGAACATATTATCCCTAATTCTTTGATAATTCATCTCTAGCCATCCTTCATACTTCAGCATAACACAGAACTTCTACAATTTTTTTAATGGAACTTCCACAATTTCCCTGAACATTTTCTTCATTTTCCTCATTGAAGTTGGAGATTTTCTACTTAGTTGTGTAAGGGTTTTTTTGTTTAGTATTTGTTGGTGATAATATCTTTTTTTTTTTTTTTTTTTTTTAGATGGAGTTTTGCTCTTATTGCCCGGGCAAAGGCACAATATTGCAAAGGCACAATATTGGCTCACTGCAACTTCTATCTCCTAGACACAAGTAATTCTCCTGCCTCAGCCTCCAGAGTAGCTGGGATTACAGGTGCCCGCCACCACGCCCAGCTAATGTTTTGGTATTTTTAGTAGAGATAGGGTTTTACCATGTTTGCCAGGCTGGTCTTGAACTCCTGACCTCAGGTGATCTGCCCTCCTTGGCCTCCCAAAGTGCTGAGCTTACAGGCATGAGCCATCACACTCGGCTGATAGTATCTTTTTTTGATGATTGTTATATTCTTAATGCCTAGCCTATAACAAATAAGCATGTCCTAAGTGAATGAATGAATGAATGACTACTATGTAGCTTTTAGGATCTAGAGTCCATACTTGGCCTTAATAGTGCTTTTGTGCATTTCCATAACTGGTTATGACTCTCACACAAGTCAGGCTTTGTTTTCTAATCCTGTCCCGGGAAAACAAAATCCAGCACTGATATTGCCTGGACATCTCCCTCAAAATATCCAATGTACGTTTCATCCATAAAACATTCACTAAGCTAAAATTCTCATTCATCTTCATTCCTCATTGTGCATCAAGTCATATATGCTCAGTTATTAGTAATAAATACCCAAAGTATTAAATATATAGTTGGACAATCTGTTATGTTATGTACATAATAGAATTGTGGTGGGCATAAATGTTAATAAATAACAATGCAGTATTATTAGTGATCACTTATACTTGCAAAATGATAAATTACTCAGGAGTCTCTTAATTCTTGAATGTAATATTATATTAAATGGAAACTATCAAAGGCACACTTTATTCAAAGCAGACTCCCAACATTTGTACTTCTGACAGGTCCAATCATCTCACTGTGACTTTATGATTAAAGAAGCCTCGGTGTCACAGAGATTCAAGTTAACTCTGTAAATTGCTGAGGACATCATGAGTTTTCCCAGAATGTCCTAACGCCACTGTGTTCACAGAACATTATTTGAAATGTATGGGAAACCAACTTCCTGGGTTTCTCAGAGGTACTTAAAAGGGGCACTCAGTCACAAATGTTAGAAAGAGAATTTGCCAGATGACCACAGCATATGTTCCAGTGATTTCCACAATCTGGAAAATTATTTTCAGGTCACAGAACAATTTTGCATGGTTCTAGTCTCAAAATCAGAGTTGGTGGTTTAGCACCAGAGAATACTTTTCTCACGCTGAAATTTTGATGGGAAGAGATCTAAAGGTTTCTGAACACTCACTACCTGTCACGTATTTTACTTCTTCTTTTCTTTAATCTTTGCAGCGACTCTGAGTTACAAGCTTTAATGCACACACTAGCCCTCATTCTAAAGCCTAGTAAACAGTCCTAGAGCCACTGAGTAGCTCTTGCTGAAAGGTCTAAAGAAGTGGCAAAGTAGACACTCAAACCCAGATTTACCTTGGGTCAAAGCTTATGCTCTTTCCACTACATTCCACGCCAAACCAAGAGAACAAATTGTGCCTTTTCCATTATTTTCCTTTGTCAGTATTTTGGGTGCTGTTTTATTTCCATCACAAATATATCTCCAACTTCTGTTGTATGTCATTGACTGTGTAATATTTGGGGAAACCATGGGAACAATCAAGATTCGGTGTCTTCTTCCATGAACATTTAAATAATTTAAACACTTAGATCTATTAACTTACTGTTTTTCTAAGTGAAGTTAGACTTAACAGATTAGGCTTTGTTTCTTTAACTACAACACTGCATTGGGACTGAGCTTGCTTCTAGCCATGGAGTGATACCCCTATGATTCCACTGAAATTACTTTTCCCAAAGCATCCAAACCCCTAAGGTCCAAGACTGAGACCTGGCTTTCTGAATTGGAGTCCAGCTTTGCAGAGTGACAGGATTTCTGTTTTACTGTTAGGTTTGCACTCTCTTGAATTTTCAGTAAACTTCTGCTTCCTAAGCCAGAGGTGCTGCCCCAGGGACGCCCGGGAGGACTGGATGCAAAGCTCCTCTGCCACCTGGTGACGGGCGTGGGAACTGCTCCATCCTGGAATTCTGGGGCCCGGAACAACTCCTGACGGTGGTTTATTTTATTATTTATTTATTTTAATTTTAATTTAATTTTTTTTTTTTTTTGAGATGGAGCCTCGCTCTGTCGCCACACTGGAGTACAGTGGTGTCATCTCGGCTCACTGCAACCTCCATCTCCTGGGTTTAAAGCATTCTCCTGCCTTAGCTTCCCGAGAAGCTGGGACTACAGGCGCGCGCCACCAGGCCTGGCTAATTTTTGCATTTTTAATAGATAGGAGGTTTCACCATGTTGGCCAGGATGGTCTCAATCTCTTGACCTCGTGATCTGCCCACCTCGGCCTCCCAAAGTGCTGGGATTAGAGGAGTGAGCCACCGCACCTGGCTTATTTTTTATTTAAAAGGTTTTTTTTATTGATTTCATTTAATTGCATTTGTCCTCAATGAAGCAGCACTGTCACCCTCGGTCTTATTTTTGGGAAAGTCTCAGTATCCAGGTTACATTGGCTAAGTCCTTGAGTCCATGAGGAAAGTCAGTGCAAGGGCACTGGCCTCGCTTTTTTCACCTCTGACTTTCTCTTTGCTCCTGACAGTTTGCTCTCAGAACGGTCCCTGAGGACATAAGAAACTGCACACTTACCTTTATGACCAAAGTGCATTCTTAAGCTTTGGTTTACAAATGGAACCCTTTGGGAAATGACAAAAGAGAAGTGAAAGTTCTCTTAAAGAAATCTCTCAGTCTTCATGTTTAAGATTCCCCTGTCTCAATGAATGGCCACTCCTGATAGAGCTGTTTCTAGATTACCGCCTCTCCTCCTTTCTCCAGGTCCGGGGAGCTCTCACTGGACTATATATTGGATGCATAGACTTGGGTAATACTCCTTAGACTTCTCCAAGTCTAATGAGTGGCTAATGTTAGGAACCACTGTGAGTCTAGGCCCAGAATACTAAAAACAAAAGGAAAAGACTGTGTCAATCACTTGGATGCACTCCTGTTTCAGGGAAGACAACTCATTAGAAAACTTTAGAATGGTTATTCAAACGGTAACCCATGTTTGAATTCATTAGTATCTGAATTAATCTAAGATTATTGGCCCTAGTTAATAATCAAATAGATCTTCAACATACTACACTAACTTTAAGTATTTCAAAATCACAGAATTTCCCACTACAGTTTCTGTATTTCTGAAAATTTATATGATAAAACAGAGTATAAAATGGAAAAGACCTTGAGATCTACCGGAGTTCTCACTGAAACAGGTCTGATGGATTGCAAGTAGAAATAATGAAAGAAGAGGAGGGCAAGTAATCATGGGTGATTAAGGTCTTGAAAGTATCTAGAAGATGTTGCCACCTTTATAAGGTTTCTAGTCTTTGTATACCTAACATATTTTGAGTTCTACAGATATTTGGGTTTTCATTTTGTTGCATTATTTATATTTCACAGAAACACTTAAAATAGGTACTTCTTTTTAATATTTTTCTACTAATAAATAAAACATTGTATTAATAAAAACGTGTCACACTTTCTTTTTCAAGACGTCCAAGGAGTAGAGGGTGCATGTGAACAAAAAAAATTCCACCAAAAATATAAATGACATGCGTGTTTACAGATATTCAGCCACGTTAAAAGAAGCATTTATAGGGATTGTAATGTTAAATGCACATGAGACGAGAAACAAATATCAAAACTGAAGAATTCGTATGGAAGTGGCAATTAAACAGATGGTACTGGCAACCAGGCCCAAAGTTTAGTGGTCAGTATAGGATATATACAAATTAATGCTAATCCGTTAACCAAAATTATAATTAAAATTGCCTTCTAAACTATACCTGAACTAAAAAAAAAAAAGAGAGAGAGAGAAAAGGTGTGGATTTCCTCAAGATGGCACATTATATCCATGAACTAGTTCTGCTGAGTTTTTGTTTGTTTGTTTGTTTGTTTGTTTGTTTGTTTTTGAGATGGAGGGAGTCTCGCTCTGTCACCCAGGCTGGAGTGAGGTGGTGCCATCTGGGCTCACTGCAAGCTCCGCCTCCCGGGTTCATGCCATTCTCCCTTCTCAGCCTCCGGAGTAACTGGGACTACAGGCGCCGCCACCACGCCCGGCTAATTTTTTAGTACAGATGGGGTTTCACCGTGTCAGCCAGGATGGTCTCAATCTCCTGACCTCGTGATCCGCCCGCCTCGGCCTCCCAAAGTGCTGGGATTACAGGCGTGAGCCATCGCGCCAGGCCCTGTTGAGTTTTTAGTTGGCAACTTCAGCAATTTGGTCATTCCTGCACAGATGGAAGCATTTTGAAAATGAATGGCTAGAATCGCACTGGGCGGGGGATACAGGAAAAAGATCCCCTCCTCGCCCAGCTCACTCTGGGTTATTGTGGGTAATATTTGTCCCCAGAGATAAGAAGTTACTGGATACTTCCTTCTTAGTTACCTGTGACTGGAAAAACATGTGTTCGTTCTGATTTTTACATTTGTTTTAAATGGGGAAGAAAACAGTAGAAGTAAATTTTAGATCTCATCCATCTCTCTGAAAACAAACAAATAGACCAAAAAATAAAATCCATGAAAAAAAGAAACAACCTGGTAACTAAAAGATTCTGAAGGCTAACACCCTGAACCTTCTCTGCCTCCAGTCCTAGTGGGAGAGGAAAAGGTAGAGAAAGTGAACAGAAACCAAAATTTATTGAGCGGCTGAAATGTGCCAGACTCTATGCTAAGTTTCTCATGCTCATGATTTTATTATGGTCTTAAATCAACCTTTTGTAAAAGTGTTTTCTCTGCCTCACAAATCAAGGGACTGAGCCTTAGAGAGGTTAAGCAACTTGCAAAATGCCTCATAGTCAAAATGTACAAATTTTTATTTGAAACTAGATCGGTTTCACTGAAGTTCTCCATGCTAAGATTGAGGGTGGAAGAAGAAGAGAACAGGATATTAACAAAAGTCCCCATGCTGTGTTCCTGTTTGTCTCAGATATTGACGGGTTCCAAGCCCCACCGTACGGCATGCATGACTTTTGTTTCCCTGGATCCACATGTCATTAAATACATAGTAACTTCTTGAAAGGTGAGATCATAACCATGCCACACATTCATAACCATGCCACACATTCATAGATCCTCAGAAGATGGCCTTGCTCCGTGCAGCTCAGCAAGCAACGAGCACAGCTAGTGGGTTGGCTATGAACTTCCTTTGAGACGCTCTGTCGCCCAGGCTGGAGTGCAGTGGCCAGATCTCAGCTCACTGCAAGCTCCGCCTCCCGGGTTCATGCCATTCTCCTGCCTCAGCCTCCTGAGTAGCTGGGACCACAGGCGGCGCCACCTCGCCAGGCTAGTTTTTTGTATTTTTTAGTAGAGACGGGGTTTCACTGGTTAGCCAGGATGGTCTGGATCTCCTGACCTTGTGATCCGCCCGTCTTGGCCTCCCAAAGTGCTGGGATTACAGGCTTGAGCCACCGCGCCCGGCCTGAACTTTCTTTCTCAGGATAGACATATCTTACTGTAAACCTGTCCATGCCATTGTTTGAATTCGTGCAAAGCTGGTGCCCCTGGCAAGTGAGATCAGGAGGAAACACTGACGATGTCTCCTCGTCCCGTTCTCCTGCTGCACCAGAGGAGGAGCTGGTGGAGAAAAGTATAGACTGTGACCCTCCTGGGGTTGAAACGATGCTGCTGATACCTCTTGTTCTACCTTAGTTTCCACATGATGTGATCCTCTCTCCTCCAGCATTACACTTAGAGATGAGTTGAACAGACAGAACCACGTTTTCACCCTTTCTGTTGTCCATTGTTAACAAAAATGAAAATGCAATAAGTATCTGTATATTCCCACAAAAATGTGACACTTGGAACAAGAAGGAGTTTCAAGGCAGAAAAGAAGACACAATTAAGTTGTGTTGACACAGATCTGAATAAACAATGACTTGCAAACATACACTCTGAAATAGCAATTGTGACAGCCTATGATGGAACCATGGAGTTGCTAGAGTTGCCCTTCTCCTGGCTTTTCCACAAATGTTAAAATTGTACTAACTCTAGGCTGGGCGCGGTGGCTCAAGCCTGCAATCCCAGCACTTTGGGAGACCGAGGCGAGTGGATCACAAGGTCAGGAGATTGAGACCATCCTGGCTGACACGGTGAAACCCCGTCTCTACTAAAAATAGAACAAAATTAGCCGGGTGTGGTGGCGGCGCCTGTGGTCCCAGCTGCTCAGGAGGCTGAGGCAGGAGAATGGCTTGAGCCCGGGAGGTGGAGCTTGCAGTGACCTGGGACCGCGACACTGCACTCCAGCCTGGGCAACAGAGCAAGACTCCGCCTCAAAAAAAAAAAAAAAAAAAAATTGTACTAACTGTGTTTTAGTTCAAGTTAGTAGCCTCTATCAGAAAGCTTTGCCTTGCACATTCCTCTGGATTTAGAAGCTCATCAGGGGTGTGACACATCACTCTGTGTTACCTGCAAAAGAACTCACCACACTGCAGACGAACCATCAGCTTCATCCGTTTCTCCACAGTCTGAAAGTATTCGTGAGTTTTTCTAGTGCACGGTAAATCTTCTCACCTTGGAAATGTTCAATTAAATGTGTATTGAAGTGAATGTCAAACTAAGGATCAGCTTGGGTTTTACTGGATTTGTCACAATAGATACCAAACTTAAGAGGAGAAATTTTGGCCGGGCGCAGTGGCTCACTCCTGTAATCCCTGCACTTTGGGAGGCCGAGGCCGGCGGATCACAAGGTCAGGAGATCGAGACCACGGTGAAACCCTGTCTCTACTAAAAATACAAAAAATTAGCCAGGCGCGGACTTGGGAGGCTGAGGCAGGAGGCGTGAACCCAGGAGGCGGAACTTGCAGTGAGCTGAGATCGCACCACTGCACTCCAGCCTGGTGGACAGAGTGAGACTCCGTCTCAAAAAAAAAAAAAAAAAAAAAAAAAAAGGAGAAATTTTTAAAGATATTTTGGAAACGTATGCCACTTACCCAGGCTTATACTATTGCTTGCTTTCCTATAACACCTAAAATGATATGTATACTACATATTTTGACCTTACGTGCTGAAATATTCAGTTTTTCATTGACCAAATCTATGAGATTAGAGTTAAGAAACACATTTTGAAAAAATGTTCTAGGATCATCAAAGCCTGGGAATTAGCCCCCGATCTGAATATTCTGCTCTTTGTTAAGGAGGGTGAGGCTGAACAGAGGGACTCAACTGCAGAGATGTACTCAGGCCAACTGCCGTCCTAACAGAGGTTAGGAAGGGAAGCATCTCTGTGATAGACACTTTCTCCAGACTCCTGAATTTGATCAATGTGGGTAAGAAGATGACTAACGAATGAGAGCCGAGCAAAAGGCATCTTACTCTTCAAGACTGTGGTGAGATTTGGCCACTTCTAAATGAAAAAAAAAAAAAACCTCAAATAATTTTGATCAAAAGGAGATTTGTATACCAGATTCATTTAAATTTCGGATTTAAAAAAAATTCTACTGGAATTTGATATAGAGAAAAGTCAGGGATATATAATATTGGCATAGAGCTAGTAGAGAGTTAACATTCATTTTTTAGCTGCACTATCTGCCTAAACTGCCCTTAACAAGATCATTTTTTATACATGAAATTTTGCACCTCATTACCCCTAATTACATCCTTTTAACGGCATTCTTTGAAAATGCAGACTGAACAATGTATGATAGAAAATACTTGTCTTTCTTCTATTCCTGTTAATTGTTGAGTCTTATTCTTAAATCTGACTTCATCTTTTACCTCTTTCTATCCAAACTAAAGTGTTTCATGCTCATATAAACTTCAGAGACTTTTCTTTTTGGGAACAGGGAAAGAAACATACCATTTTAATGAGGAGGGCAGAAATATTTTCTTTTCCACTCCTGTAGCACTTTCTCTCTACTTGCTATATCATGATTACACAGTAACCATTTTGGCTTCAAGATTATAAACATATTAAGGACAGAAACAATAGTGTATAGATCTTTTGAATGCTTACAATATCTAAATTGGTGTCTTGAGTAGAATATGTAACTAATAAGTTTTATTGAATAGAATGACAATAAACAGGTTTCATATTTTACAAGACATCTCGTATTATCTTGAATATTTCCAAATATTAGAAATGTTCTCAAATTTTGTGATGATTTCTGCTTTCCTCAGCTTCTATCAGATTGTTTACTCCATAAAGCCCTTCACAGTTTTTCTAACCATTTTCTCATGTTAGCCTAACAAATATTTGAAGATAATTATATTGTGCTTCTAAGTATTTTTTTCTATACCATTCTCCTTAACGCAAGTTTCTTCATATTTTTACTTTTAAATTTAATTATTCAGATTGCTCTTCTCTGAGCATTCATCTATATCTATATGTGTCTGTGTAAATAGATGGATAGATAGATAGGTAGATAATAGATATGAAGATACATGTTAAATATATCTTAATACATATAATTCAAAATTGGATCTAGTAATCTGAAGCAATCTGTTTAGCTAAAATAAATGGAACTATCATTGCTATTGTTCTTATATAATTCTGCTGGTGATGCTAGTAATACTACCAACATATATGTGGCTATTTTTAAAGTCACATAATTCAGTTAAATCAAAACGATATAAAACCCTAGCTGTCTAAGGCTAGATTGTGACTATCTTATTCTTGTATTTGTTTAGGGGAGACCTAAATACTATAGATGATAGATAGATAGATAGATAGATAGATAGATAGATAGATAGATAGAT